>NC_060122.1:255691359-255994389 GCF_021461395.2 Schistocerca americana | reverse complement strand
TGATACATTGCAGCAGCTATTACTGAATATTCATCTGATGACACCGCAGCCATCATGGCCACAGACCTGCTTTTCCAGTAAATCATGTCCACAGCCCATATGGAATGGCCAGCTTGCTCCTTTGAGAGTGGACTGGGTTTTAAATTTTTCTTACTATGGGATCAACTCAGTATTGTCCAGATGGTATTCATGCTTGCCACGAAGGAGCAAAGCTGTTGAGTAGTTGTCCCTCCAGCACTGTATCCTTGCTTATTACAGCTGTTGCATGCATCATCACACTGGGGTATGTTTCGTATGAATGCTTTGGCACAGCGACATGGCTACTGGCCAGGGGTATGTTTCATATGAATGCTTTGGCACAGCAACATGGCTACTGGCTGGTGATCGATCGTGACATTGAACGTCTGGTGCTGGCTTGCAAGGCGTCTGCACAAAAGCAGGCTGTGTCACTGTGTCAGTTATGCCTTTGGCCAAACCCGAAACTCCCTTGGGACAGGGAGTGTGTCAACTTCATAGGCTTTTTTTTTGGAAGCATGTGGCTGTCATCAGTGGATGCATTGTCCGATTTCTCATATGTAACTAGACTATCATCGACAGTCTCAACAGCAGCTGTTCACATGTTGTTAGATAGTTTTGCTATCAAGCGCATTGGTATCCAGGATCTAACCACTGCCCCATTTCACCTTGCTTCAACTCAGAAGTGGAGTTATTTGTGTCACCTTTGAAGACTCAAATGAAGAACACCATGTCGTCCTCATCCCGTGTCAATGCACTGTCTAGTTTTGTAGCCACATACCATGCGATGCCAGTTAAAGTGTGCAGTATGATGGAACATTTGCATGTGCACGAGCTATGGGGCCTCTTAGATTTGTTACACCCTTAGTCACATGCCCTGGAATGTCACACCTACCGCATTTTCCTGTCAGGGATGTTGTTTGCCCCTGGTCTTTTGGCAATAAGCTGAGGTGGCTTCTGGTGTAGTGGGAGGGGACTGAAAAGGTTTGCACTTGCTTGTGGTGGATGTCAGCCGGAAGCAGATGACCCATTGTTCAAACCATTGTGTCCATGACCTGTTGGACCCAGATCGTCACCATCTCTGCATAATCCAGATGAAGGATCAGTCACAGTGTTTACCTGGTAGGAGGCTCCCAATTGCAGCACTGTGCAGCACACCTACACCATGCGCTCTGCCATATTACTTTCATCAGAGAAGAAGCACACTGGCTGGCGACTACTCCCATGATTTCCAGTGCTGAGCCCATGAACTAGGGGCCAGCACTGTCCTTTCCCCACTCACCCATGGATAAGTCCTCCCTCACCAATGCATGAAGACCAGCCATTACTACAGCCTCCACAAGCTTCTGCCATTCTGGCAGAGTCAGCTGAGTTGTCTTTGCCTACTTTTATGGTAGACTCCCTGCTGGAGAATCTTGCACCTTTGGTTTTTGCAGTGGAGATTGCAGCAGAAACCAGGCCAACTTATGGTCCTGTGTAGCCTTTTCAGGGGGAGGTATTTAGTAGCCCTATCAACAGGGATGCATGTACGTGGATGCAGATGGGCTGTCAGGGTCTCAAGGCAGAGTACTGCAGAAAGCTATCACAGACAATGCACACAGAACATCATACGGTTAGAATTGCTGACACAAAGGTTAACTTGCTGGGGATGATAGGCTAGGCCAGTAATTTCTTATGCTGCGTTTGGCTCGCACAAACAATGTTCTTTGTTCTACATGCTAGTTGTTTTGGTCATTCATGCTGCTCGTGCCGTGTGCTTTTCTCTTTGCTAGCCCTCATATGGTGTTTGGACACTCTGCTCTCCTGTAGGCTGAATGACACGTCAAGTTTTTCCTCTTCCAGGGTCCAGCTCCCCTTTTTCCGGGCTGAGCACCTGCCATCACCTGGAATACTGACTTTTGTGCCAGCAGATTTTTTGCAGAATTGTCACACCTGTACAGATACAAAATGTTGAATCATCAAAAACCATCAGAGAGGTTTTGTACAATGTATTTTGTATAGCAGAGAGGCAGTTAACGTTATCGGTCTATAATGAAAGCCGTTAAAAATAGAGTACTATTTCTGTAAATGGAAAGCATAAACTTTAATAGACAACAGAAATGCAGATGTACTTGCTAGATTTTGAACGTAATGAAAGAATATAGATTACTTTCCTTTAGAGGAGAATACAAACATTATGGTATCACCAAATACTATGAAGTATATGAGTGTACAAATTTTGACCAGCCTCATGACTGTTTGTTTATTAAAAAAGTATATGTACATGAAGTTTCAAGTTGCAGATGTATTTTCACTGGCCTGTGGTTGATGTAAAATATTTTTAAACAATGGAAAATCCAGGATGGAATGTGACAATGCCAGAGAAGGAAAGTTGCTACTCACCATATAGTGGAGATGCTGAGTCGCGATAGGCACAATAAAAAGAGTCACACAATTATAGCTTTCGGCCATTAAGGCCTTTGTCTCACACACACACACACACACACACACACACACACACACACACACACACACACACACACACAGAAATGTAACTTGCACACACATCTGCATTCTCAGAGAGAGAGCTGTGTGTGTGTCTGCTGCTGACAAAGGCCTTAATGGCCGAAAGCTTTAATTGTGTGAATCTTTTTATTGTGCCTATCGCGACTCAGCATCTCCACTATATGGTGAGTAGCAACTTTCCTTCTCTGGTATTGTAAAATATTTTTAATTTGGCTAAACTCAAAAGAAACAAACCAAAGTTCTCATGATATTGGTTTGTCTTATGCCACCTCATTAACAAATACGGCTAAAATTGTTTAATAATCCCATAAGCAATGTATTATTATTATTATTATTATTATTATATTATTATTACACTAGAACTAGCAGAGAGCATAATGAAGAAGTGTCTCATACTTTGTAACTAACTTTCTCTTGTGTTGCTAGATAAAACTTTTCCTCAAACACATATTTATAACCTGAGTTGTGAAAAAAAAGAAACACTCTATCCTTTAATTAATATGTTATTGATTCCGACACTGCAGCATGGATTCCTGCCATGTCAGTTGACCAGTTCTGTTTTATTTAAATTCACTTCATGGATAAAGTAGAGAACTGATTTCTATTTTATGCTTTGTTTTGTCTATTTTCCAGCATGATCCAGATATCATAAATGAGAAACTGCTGAGAGGATACCAGGAAATAAGTAATCATGATGAAAGTGACAGAGGCAGTGCTGTGACAAGTTAGATCCTAATATTCCAGTTAACAAACCAGTGGGTGGTGCATCTGTAAAAGCTTCTCTACATTATACGCATAGACTAAACAAAAGTACAGTTTTTGAGTTTGGTGCATGAAGAAATAATCATTCAAGCTAATGAGAGGAATGTAAATTATTTGAATTATTAATTTAAGTAGGTGAAGCAAAAGTGAGTCTTATCATGATTGCTCAGCCATTTTCTACATGAAAATGCATTCCTGATGGGCAGGAAGCACATACTTGGTCATAAGTAGCATAATCAGAAGAAAGATGTATTTCGATACTAAAACTATAAACAATTATTTAATATCATCTGCCAAGAGGGTTAAATCATTTATAGATCCACATGCATCATTCCAGGAGATCTGTATATTTATACCTGACTGTGACTGATGTGTTGTGTATTTCCTTTTCCCAAATGCTGTCTGCATACTTCCTCAAACCACATTTAGTGGCAATATTTTTAAAAATGGCATATAGTTAAACAGTGTCATTGCAAAGCAGAAAAGTGGTTGGTAAGGAATCACAACTGCTGCTTAATTAATTTTCTTGCTGACTGTGTAGTTTATGATGGCTGTTATATATTAGTCAGTGAGTTCATCTGGTTTACAGTCTGTAACTAGTCATATTGGATCTGAGAGTGGTTACTATTCTCTCCCAATTTCAGACTGATATGATACTATTACTTTCATATAAATGGATGTTACCAAAGATGTAATTTTGTTTCACTGTACTTGTAAATACTGTTGGCATATTAATAAATGTTTGTTTTCTATTTTATTCCATGTTGTCCTCTGTATTAATGACATATTTGCTGAAATTTTATTGTGAATCAGTTTACTTTCATTTAATTTATATGGAAAATGTGCTGATAATTTGTGTTTTATAGTCAGTAATCTCATTCAGATGACACACTTGTTGAATCAGTATGTTTGTTTATGGACATAACAACTATTATGTAGCAACAACTTTCTGGTTCATGAGTGGAGTTAATGTGTGGCTGTGTTGTACAACCACCAACATAAACATGATGTTTGTTAATGATGATGATCATCACCATGTATATAAACAAATGCACACCGGCAAAGTGGTATCTATAAATGTAAATAGCTTCATCGCAACAAAGAGCTTGTGGAACTTTAGTGACAGAATTTTCATTTCCATTAGTGTTATGAGAATGGATACAATAGTAATCCAGTACAGTGAAGAATATACACTACATTTATACAATTTGTTCCAGCTGCATCTAATGTTAGAAATAACATCCAATCTTCATTAAGCTTTTGGGTTCATTCATGATTTTGAATTAACCATTGTAGTTACTTTCAGTTAGTTGCACATCCCACAGATAATTTTTATGGTCTGTCATAATAACAAGGAAAAGTTTAACTGCAAATACTTAGCAAACACTGTAGTAAACATAGCTGCTGCATACTGACAATTTGCAGGTTGCAAGGACACATCATATTTGAAATTTGCTTCACATCAATCTTTAGCAGACACTGTGAAGTTTATAATTGTACTCTGTAAATAAAAATTGAATTGTAGGGCATGCTTTAGGGCTATTAATTTTTGATATTTTATCAATTAAAGTACTTACTTATGTTATGCTGGACACTTGCGTACAATTCCACAGCTTGACGTGGTCTAAAATATGCAGTGAGACTACATTGCTCAAAGAGGTTGCTGTGTTCAACAAGACATAGTAATGCAAATTACATTTATCACTGTAATGTAACATCATAGCAATTTAGATTATTTGATTTGAAAAATATTCTGTATGAACATATGGAGAGTAGTCGAGTAGTAGGAATACCTGTGTCAAGCAAATACTTATTAAGAAATGACAGTCTCATGTTATCCAACTTTGTAATATTAACATTTATCAAGGTGCTAACTCACACTTAAAAGATTTTTCCTCAGTTAAGCAACTACTGAGAAAAGTAAAATTGATAAAGAAGAGAATCCATTCATTCATCGTGTGCCGTGGATCCCATCAAGAAAGAGAGACCTCTGGGATGTGGAATGAGCCAAGGTATACATTGACAAGAAACAAATCAGAGAGACAATCTGTATTCTCTATCAACACTAAACTACCAGTTCCCTGCATAATGGTATTCACAATTCTGCCACCTAAATTTGACTGAGTAAATTAGAAAGGAAACTGCTACTATGAAAAAGCTGATGCTTTCTCAGTTATACGATAAGCTGCTGTTTATCTGTATTTAGTTAGCTGGTATTACTTACAGCTGTATTTTTAAAAGAAACTATGTGCCTACATCTGTCAATACTGAGTCCTACCTACAACACATTACTACTTTATATGTATCCTTCAATGTTTAGTGTTATTTGCCATGTAGTTAACAGAACTTCTCATTTTCTAAAATTAGAAATTCAAATAATTTGTAGGAAGAGAGCTAGAATTGGTAGCAATTCTCAGTTCTTCCTTGCTGCTGGGTGAGATCTTGTTGAATATTTTCACACCAGAGTACATGACTCCATTTTGAGCCCTAGACGTCGAGGCAAAGTCTACATCAAAATTATTTTTGTGTCTTGTATTGTGTCCGTGTTAATCAAAGTTCAGTTTAACCTGATTTTTACTATCAGCAAACAGAACCATTAAGGAGTTAATGCATTGGGAAGTGCATTTAAGAATTCCAAAATCCTTAAAATTGCTTCCGCAAGATGTATTGTTATATGCTTTACACAGTATTCTAACTGCTCAGTGCTGCTGAATCAACACTTATTTACCTTACATGCACTGATGCAGAAGATAATTCCTTAAGACAACAGGGAGTGAAAATGTGCTATGTAGGTCAACACTTCTGTTTTTATGTTGACACAGTGAGGAATGACTGTACTTTAATTTGTTATTCAACTAGGTCCCAATGAATTTTACACAATGTATTTCAGTATATAATCAGTAATGTCCTATTCTGGTGCTAACAGGTCATTGTTAAGACAGTGCTGGTATCCAGTGCTGAGACAAGACAAATAACACAGATCGTCCATAACACAAGAAAATATAAATGAAACTGCTTGAAATTTGATGCGCAACCCAACAACATGAAATTCTAAACTCAAATTGGAATGTATACCGCAGAGACAGGCAGAACAGTGAAGGGAGAGGCGTGTTTATAGCGATAAAAAGTGCAATAGTATCGAAGGAAATTGACGGAGATCCGAAATGTGAAACAATTCGGGTGAAGGTCACGGGTAAAACAGGCTTAAACATGGTAATTGGATGTCTCTATAGGCCCCCTGGCTCAGCAGCTGTTGTGTCAGAGCACCTGAAAGAAAATATGGAAAATATTTCGAGTAGATTTCCCGACCGTGTTATAGTTCTGGGTGGAGATTTTAATTTGCCGGATATAGACTAGGAGACTCAAACATGTGGCAGGGACAAATAATCCAGTGAAATTTTTTTAAGCGCATTATCTGTAAACTACCTTGAGCAGTTAAACAGAGAACTGACTCATGGTGGTAACACATTAGACTTCTGGTGACAAACAGACCCGAACTATTTGAAACAGTTAATGCAGAACAGGGAATCAGCGATCATAAAGCAGTTACTGCATCGATGATTTCAGCCGTAAATAGAAATATTAAAAAAGGTAGGAAGATTTTTCTGTTTACCAAAAGTGACAAAAAGCAGATTTCAGAGTACTTGACGGCTCAACACAAAAGTTATATCTCAAGTACAGATAGTGTTGAGGATCAGTGGACAAAGTTCAAAACAATCGTACAATATGCATTAGATGAGTATGTGCCAAGCAAGATTGTAAGAGATGGAAAAGAGCCACTGTGGTACAACAACTGAGTTAGAAAACTGCTGGGGAAGCAAAGAGAACTTCACAGCAAATATAAACATAGCCGAAGCCTTGCAGACAAACAAAAATTACATGAAGCGAAATGTTGTGTGAGGAGGGCTATGTGAGAGGTGTTCAATGAATTCGAAAATAAAGTTCTGTGTACTGACTTGGCAGAAAATTCTAAGAAATTTTGGTCTAATGTCAAAGCGGTAGGTGGATCAAAACAAAATGTCCAGACACTCTGTTACCAAAATGGTACTGAAACAGAGGATGACAGACTAAAGGCCGAAATACTAAATGTCTTTTTCCAAAGCTGTTGCACAGAGGAAGACTGCACTGTAGTTCCTTCTTTAGATTGTCGCACAGATGACAGAATGGTAGATATCAAAATAGATGATAGAGGGATAAGAAAACAATTAAAATCGCTCAAAAGAGGAAAGGCCGCTGGACCTGATGGGATACCAGTTCGATTTTCCACAGAGTACATGAAGGAACTTGCCCCGCTTCTTGCAGCGGTGTACCGTAGGTCTCTAGAGCGTAGCGTTCCAAAGGATTGGAAAAGGGCACAGGTCATCCCCGTTTTCAAGAAGGGACGTCGAACAGATGTGCAGAACTATATACCTATATCTCTAACGTCGATCAGTTGTAGAATTTTTGAACATGTATTACGTTAGAGTATAATGACTTTTATGGAGACTAGAAATCTACTCTGCAGGAATCAGCATGGGTTTCAAAAAAGACGATCGTATGAAACCCAGCTTGCACTATTCGTCTACGAGACTCAGAGGGCCATAGACACGGATTCCCAGGTAGATGCCATGTTTCTTGACTTCTGCAAGGCGTTCGATACAGTTCCCCACAGTCGTTTAATGAACAAAGTAAGAGCATATGGACTATCAGACCAATTGCGTGATTGGATTGAAGAGTTCCTAGATAACAGAATGCAGCATGTCATTCTCAATGGAGAGAAGTCTTCCAAAGTAAGAGTGATTTCAGGTGTGCCGCAGGGGAGTGCTATTCACAATATACATAAATGACCTTGTAGATGACATTGGTAGTTCACTGAGGCTTTTTGCAGATGATGCTGCAGTATATCGAGAGGTTTTAACAATGGAAAATTGTACTGAAATGCAGGAGGATCTGCAATGAATTGGCGCATGGTGCAGGGAATGGCAATTGAATCTCAATGTAGGCAAGTGTAATGTGCTGCGAATACATAGAAAGAAAGATCCTTTATCATTTAGCTACAATATAGCAGGTCAGCAACTGGAAGCAGTTAATTCCATAAATTATCTGGGAGTATGCATCCAGAGTGATTTAAAATGGAATGATCATATAAAGTTGATCGTCGGTAAAGCAGGTGCCAGACTGAGATTCATTGGAAGAATCCTAAGGAAATGCAATCCGAATACAAAGGAAGTAGGTTACAGTAAACTTGTTCGCCCACTTCTTGAATATTGCTCACCAGTGTGGGATCCGTACCAGATAGGCTTGATAGAAGAGATAAAGAAGATCCAACGGAGAACAGCGCACTTCGTTACCGGATCATTTAGTAATCGCGAAAGCATTACAGAGATGATAGATAAACTCCAGTGGAAGACTCTGCAGGAGAGATGCTCAGTAGCTCGGTACGGGCTTTGTTAAAGTTTAGAGAATATACCTTCCTCGAGGAGTCAAGCAGTATATCGCTCCCTCCTACGTATATCTCACGAAGAGATCATGAGGATAAAATCAGAGAGATTAGAGCCCACACAGAGGCATATCGACAATCTTTCTTTCCACGAACAATACGAGACTGGAATAGAAGGGAGAACCGATCAAGGTACTCAAAGTACCCTCTGCCACACACCGTCAGGTGGCTTTCGGAGTATGGATGTAGATGTAGATGTAGAACATGCAACATAGGCACGTAAGTTTAGGGCTAACTGCTATCCAGACTTGGTGTTCTCTTTGTTTACGTTTAGGGGTAACTGCTAGTTAGAATTTGTGTTCCCTTAGTTTCAGTTTAGGGCTAACTATGTGTCAGACTTGGTTTTCCCTTAGTTTATCTTACAATCTCCAATGAATGATTTTATCAAAGGAAAACACAAATTTTGAGACACAGTTCCTCTCCAGTACCTACATTCAGAACGCAAAATGGAGGAGGAGGAAGAATTAATGTTAAAAGTCCCGTCGACAGTAAGGTTGTTAGAGATGGAGCACAAGCTCGAATTAGGACAGGATTAGGAAGGGGAGCAGTCATGTTCTTTCGAAAGAATCAGGATGAGCAGATGCGGGTTTGAACCTTCGTCCTCTTTAATGCGAGTCCAGTGTGCTAACCACTGTGTTATCCCACTCACTATATGGCAAAATGTGTAATACTGCTAATAAACAGTATCTTTGCTTATCATTTTGTCCTTACCACCTCTTGACTGAAGCTGGCACAGTGTTTACCATTATACCAACCCTCACCTACTCTCTCTGGGGCCTCGCCATCCTTCTTTGTTTACCCTTTACCTTTGTTTACATGTGAATTCTCCTCATCCTGGAGTCTGAGTGACAAGGCATTCCTTTTAATCTTCCCCAAACTATCCTTCTCTGGACCTCAAGGAAGGAACTATTTGCTCCAAAAGCTAGAAAGTGTATCACTTTCACTATTGTATGTGTATATCTTCAGTACTAAACATTTTGCTTCTGGGAGGTAAGCATAACTCAGCAATTCTCTCTTGTAATTTATTAGTTTTCTGAGGAATATGTTAAACTGAAACAAAATTATGGACAATTCAGGAAAAACAACAAATTTTAGGCATATAATTAAACATTGAACCCTACAGTGGAAACTCCTTTTTAAGTAGTAAACAACATGTATTGGATGCCATTTGTGTAGTTTACAATTTTTTTGTTTATTTTGGGAACCTGAATGTGTCATTTAACATATAACAACAAGATTAGGTGCCCACATGCAGGATTGTAATTAATGTAAATTAAAATTGTTTTTATTTTCATAAAAGTATCTGTTTCAGACCACAGCTATGTTGACTGCAGTGATCATTTACAAAACATATCCTGGAACAATGAACTTATATCCATCACACACTAAAATCAATAATATGCAATTATGTTAATGAGATTGTCAGAATCGCTTTCCGTAATTTTAGTTATTACTTTGAGACAGATGGAACATTGTCAGATGGACTTTACTGGCGTGCTTTAATGAATGTCCACCATTGCCGGTCCCAAGTCCGGTCCTCATTTTGCAAGTGATGAGGAAGGAGGAGGGGGAGGAGTAACACCTCGTTAAAAAACCTGGGTCCATCTGGCTCCGGATGGTAGTACCCTGTAAGGGCCCCTGCCTAGGGTTACTAGGTGAAACCTGGTCAACAGTCTCAAAGGAGGAAGAGGAAGTCCAGATACCCATCGGCGGGGAGAGCGGAAGAACTACCTCCAGCACTCACAATCTTGGTTTTATTTTTTGTGGCCTTTGGGCCACACCCAAAATAAATTTCATCAATCATGGAAGTGTGTGATGTAAACTATTTTACCCCAGGTGGACGATCCGCTGTACGTCAGCAGACATTCGGATTCTGGGGAGTCTGCAACCTTGTACAAAGACAAGTCGGAGTGTCTTGCAATCTCATCCAAATTTCAACATAGGCAATCAACGTACCTAGCAACTTTCAATGCAAACTCATTGTTGAAAACTGGAAAACTAAAACATCTAACAGATACACTAAAGAACCGCAACGTACTAATAACAGCCATTCAAGAAATACGATACATGGATACAGATACCTTCGATTCTGAAGGTTTTAGTATATACAAAGGTAAAGTGGGACCGAGAATAATGAAAAATGTACCACATCTTGGAACAAACTTTATAATCAACAAACAAATCTTGAACTCGATAGTTCACTTTGATTCCCAATCAGAAAGAATCTCAAGTCTTACATTCACAAGCACAAACAAAATCTACACAATTATCAATGCACATGCCTTTTATAAATGAGGATAACAGGAAAAACAAAGAAAAAGTGGAGGCCTTTTGGAATCATCTAGATGACGTTATTCAGAAAATTCCAGATAAAAACATCATCATTCTTCTTGGAGATTTTAATGCACAGATTGGTAAAGAAAAAAGATATAAGAAAGTAGTTGGAGATTATCCTACACATTCTTCTTGGAGATTTTAATGCACAGATTGGTAAAGAAAAAAGATATAAGAAAGTAGTTGGAGATTATCCTGCACACATGAGAACAAACCGAAATAGTGTGAGGCTAATATAACTTTGCCAAGCACACAATTTAATTCTTAAATCCACAGCTTTCAAGAAACTACCATGAAGACAAAAGACACGGATATCCCCAAATCCTAGCTTTGGGGAATTTCAACTTGATCATGTGGCAATCAAGAAGATTTCTAGCAAAGAAATCATGAATGTTAGGATACTCAGGGATGAAAACTTGGATTCAGACCACTACCTTTCTAAAGTTAAGTTCAAAGTCATCCCAAACAGGAAACGCAGCATGAAACAAATTAAGGGTCGGAAGTATAGCACAGAAGAGATATTAAAATCAGATGAATTCATAAAAGCAACAGAAACCATTCAGACACAAAGCTGGGGGGGATATCAAGGAAAACCTCATTACTACAGCCAAACAGATAGCATCTAACATAAAAAGTAAAAAACATGCCTGGTGGTCGCTGGAATGTGATGCCCTCATTGAAACAAGAAAACAGGCATGGCAAAACTGGCAATCACAGAAAACGGAAGAAAGCAGATTGAATTTCATCACAGTTAGAAAACTGATAGATAAAAATATAAAAAGGATTAAGAAGACACATGAAAACAAAACTCCCCTCCAAATTGATGAAGAATTTGCTAAAAACAACACAAGAAGCTTTTACAGAACTTTCAAACAAAGGTTATCAAGATACAAAGCACCCACCCTCCAATTTCGAGATGTAAATGGGACCATCGCTCACAATAACATGGAAAATTGCAAAATACTAGCAGGCTACGTTGAGAAACTCTTGAATTGTGAACCCATCTTTAAAAAATTTGAATCCATCCCAAATAACCGTGAGAAGCCAGATTCAGAACCACCGACAATTGAAGAACTACAGAAGGTCATTTCAGAACTTAAAAACAACAAGGCATCCGGAGAAAACCAAATAGTGGCTGAGCTATGGAAAAAGGCTGACAAAAATGCAGTTACATCCCTTAAGTGTGTTTTCGATAAAATCTGGAAAGAAGAAGAGATCCCCACAGAATGGAGAACAGCTCTCATCTACCCCATCCACAAGAAAGGTTTGAAGACAGACCGCAACAATTACAGAGGAATATCACTGCTGGATGTAACATACAAGATTCTTTCTAAAGTCCTTTTGAACATGGCAGAGCCACAATTGGACCCGCAAATTGGGGAATACCAGGGAGGTTTTAGAAAGGGTAGATCATGTTCGGAACAAATACTAAACCTCAAAAATATTATGGCATACCAAAAATCAAGGGCGAAGACATATGTAATCTCCTTCATTGATTTCAAAAAAGCATATGATTCGACTGATAGACAATCTCTATTATCAGTCCTGAAAGAAATGGGTTTGGATAAGAAAACAACTAATATTATAAAAGGATCCTTACAAATGCATTTTCGAAACTTAAATTTATGGGCGAATTATCAGAACCCTTTGAAGTAAAAACGGGAGAGAGACAGGGGGATGGGCTCTCACTGTTGCTGTTCAATTGTGCACTGGAGAAAGTAGTCAGAGAATGGAACACAAATATTGAGAGTGGTATAAGACTGGGTTGCAAAAAGAAGAACCTTAAAGTAAATTGCATTGCTTTTGCAGATGATATGGCCCTGTTTCCGAAACAATGGAAGAAGCACGGGAGCAAATCCTTGAACTAAAGAAACTATCAGCTAAAATAGGTCTTCACATCTCCTTTGAAAAAACTAAGATATTGACAAACATCAAGCACTCCTGTAAATTACCTCAAAGTTCAAGAACAGAAGATTGAAATAGTAAAAGAATTCAAATATCTCGGAGAATGGATTAGTTGGAATGCTGAGGAAAGCAAGGAAATGGAATCCAGAAAAAATAAATGTGAATTGGCCTTCCACTAACAAAAAATACATACAACAAAAAATCCCTTTCATGGGGGTCCAAAATTACACATTACAAGACAGTGATTAAGCCAGAAGCACTGTATGCAGCAGAAACACTTAACATGAATTTCAAAGGCCAAATGGAGAAACTTGAGCTAAAGGAAAGAAAAATTTTAAGAAAAATCATTGGGCTAAAATTTCAGGACAATAAGATTATATACATCAAAAATGAAACACTCCACATTAAAAATTAAAAACTTTCAGATTCCATGCGAAAAAGGAGAATAAGTTTTTATGGTCATCTTCTCAGAATGAATTCCAACAGATTAACTAAACAAATCTTTGACTTCTTCCGTAACTGCAAAACAAAACCCAATTGGTTTAAAGAAACTGAGAAAGACCTAGTAGAATAAAAGATTTCAGAAAATTCACTTATTGATCGAACAGCTAAATTAATTACTAAAGATGAAAACATACGGTTCCAAGACAAATCTACATGAAAGTCCAAACCCTTCATCTCAGAAGAAGATCAGAAAGAATGAAGAAATACTGGGCCCTAAGAAAAGAACAATGCACAAAGAAATGATTGATCCAGTGTAGCCCAAAGAGGGTGAAACGAAAGAAGAATGTCATTACCAGTTGGCAGTTGGTTTGTAGGCAAGGCCAACATCAAATGGCTTTGTGCATTATTTGGCAGGTAGCATTTGCAATTGGAAGACGTGGTGTGCACGTGATTGTTACTCAGACTGGAACTGGACCAAAATCTTCTGGCTGTGACTAACTGATAGTTGTGCTCAGAGCTGAAATACTTCATGACAATCTGCAAAATTTTCTCTCGTAATATTCTTTAATCTGATTGTCCAGCTCAGATTTTTCATATGGTCAATCAAATTATTTGATAGCTACTTTCATTGCAAGGGTAACCCCTCATTATCCACATTAAAAGAAACCCACACTTGCAGAAAACATTCCTTTCTTAAAGAAGTTCCACATCTTCTTTAGAAATGTGTAGTGTGCCATTATTTGCACATACAGTCTCCATGGCTTGTATAGAGATCTTTATATTTAAAACAGAAACAGGTCCAAAATAGTGAAGGGAGTTTATGAACAAATTTTGGTAGTGAGAATTTATGAGAAGATAACGGAATAGGCCAAGTTAATGGCTTACAGTTTCAAATGCTATAGGACATGTTAGTTTTAATGCACCAGCAGATATTTGTTGTAAAAATACAGATGAAAGTATAGGAAAAATAAAGAAATTAGAAATAAACAAGTCAGAGATAATAAATGTGTGCAAGGTATTCTCAAAAGGTTTTTAATTACAGAAGTTCAACTGCAAAAGTGCCAACTTGAAGGTTAGTTACTATTTAAGGCAAGGACCAACAACAACGATCAAAACAAGACAATTCATTCATTCACACATTTTTTTCTATAAGTCCTGTCATCAAAGAGAGCCTTCAAGAAACTTGGAACAAGTCGTGTCATACATTAATGGGCAGAAGTGAATACTGTTGACTACTTCTGTAAAATATGCTAACAGGAAATTACGACTAGACTAATGTTCTTCAGACTGATTTTTACCCTGTTTGTGTAAATTTAGGCCGTGTCTAAACTTTTGAGACAAGATTATTGTAAAAATTAGATCTCAAATATAGGCCCTACTATAGATTCGTGTGACAGTTCGGTTAGACAGGGCTTTGAGTTGCATCTCCCTCTTCTCCCCTTCTTCAATTACCTCATAACAAAGGACGACTCATCACCAACAGGATATGTTTTAAATATTGAGAGATCTGGTGATGTGATTAATTTAAGGGACACTGCAAGGACATTCGAAGTTGAGAGCAAGAGGAACGTTGATAATTTGGTCTGTGAGTAGGATGGGAAAGGAACATGCTAGTTACACAGCAAAATTAAACCTTCAAGTTATCATCTACGCAAAGGAATGTAGAAAGTGGGAAGCTGGACACAGATTTCATATTGATGAAAAAAACATTCAACAGTAGTGTGCAAGTGGAGAGAAAAACTAAAATAGCTCAAAAGCTGGGGATCATTTTAGAAAGTAAAAGCGCAAATACCCAGATGTGGAAAAAGACTTGCTTAACTTGTAGTTCAAAGCAGGAAATGTAGATCTGCTGTTATAACTGAAATGATTCATTGAAGGCTGCAAAATAGCACATAAAAGAAACATTTTGCCAATGAAATTTAAAGTTTTGTATAGGTGGGTTCAGCAAAGTATGCAATGTAATATATGTAGAAGTTCATCGCAGAGCTACAATTGTGCAAAAATTGCCTCAGGCTTCCGAAAACAGATTCAGCATTACATGAACCAATTTCGATGCAAAAACAAGACACAAATAGTGAATGCAGACCAAACACCAGTCTGTTCTGATATGCTGAACAGCACTATAGTAAATAATGTAGGGGGGATATAGTTTTCAAGTATGTGCATGTGGTGCTGAAAAGCAGCCGTGTATAGTGATATTGGGCATTACGGCTGATGGACAAGAAGTGCCACTGTGTGTGGTTTTGCATTGTGAATCCCTCCCCAGGGGAGAAAGCTTTCTGGCCGGTATTACTGTAAGAGCTTATGACAGAGGGTGGATGACAGGTGTGCGTGTGTGTGTGTGTGTGTGTGTGTGTGTGTGTGTGTGTGTGTGTGTGTGTGTGTTAGGTAGTTAGTTGGTTGCGTGTTCCATTGATCAATCGCACGGTACAGTAGCTGTTATGATGTGGAATGTGTCAAGTGCACAAGAAATGCACATATATAACAATACAGAGTTTCTATTTGCACCCAATTCCCTTAAATGGAACAAAATGCATATATGAGGTGCATTCAAGTTCTAAGGCCTCCGATTTTTTTTCTAATTAACTACTCACCCGAAATCGATGAAACTGGCGTTAATTCTTGACGTAATCGCCCTGCAGACGTACACATTTTTCACAATGCTGATGCCATGACTCCATGGCAGCGGCGAAGGCTTCTTTAGGAGTTTTGACCACTGGAAAACCGCTGAGGCAATAGCAGCACGGCTGGTGAATGTGCGGCCACGGAGAGTGTCTTTCATTGTTGGAAAAAGCCAAAAGTCACTAGGAGCCAGGTCAGGTGAGTAGGGAGCATGAGGAATCACTTCAAAGTTGTTATCACGAAGAAACTGTTGCGTAACATTAGCTCGATGTGCGGGTGCGTTGTCTTGGTGAAACAGCACACGCGCAGCCCTTCCCGGACGTTTTTGTTGCAGTGCAGGAAGGAATTTGTTCTTCAAAACATTTTCGTAGGATGCACCTGTTACCGTAGTGCCCTTTGGAACGCAATGGGTAAGGATTACGCCCTCGCTGTCCCAGAACATGGGCACCATCATTTTTTCAGCACTGGCGGTTACCCGAAATTTTTTTGGTGGCGGTGAATCTGTGTGCTTCCATTGAGCTGACTGGCGCTTTGTTTTAGGATTGAAAAATAGCATCCACGTCTCATCCATTGTCACAACTGACAAAAAGAAAGTCCCATTCATGCTGTCGTTGCGCGCCAACATTGCTTGGCAACATGCCACACGGGCAGCCATTTGGTCGTCCGTCAGCATTCGTGGCACCCACCTGGATGACACTTTTCGCATTTTCAGGTCGTCATGCAGGATTGTGTGCACAGAACCCACAGAAATGCCAACTCTGGAGGCGATCTGTTCAACAGTCATTCGGCGATCCCCCAAAGCAATTCTCTCCACTTTCTCGATCATGTCGTCAGACCGGCTTGTGCGAGCCCGAGGTTGTTTCGGTTTGTTGTCACACGATGTTCTGCCTTCAACTGTCGCACCCACGAATGCATTTTCGACACATCCATAACTCCATCACCACATGTCTCCTTCAACTGTCGATGAATTTCAATTGGTTCCACACCACGCAAATTCAGAAAACGAATGACTGCACACTGTTCAAGTAAGGAAAACGTCGCCATTTTAAGTATTTAAAACAGTTCTCATTCTCGCCACTGGCGGTAAAATTCCATCTGCTGTACGGTGCTACCGTCCCTGGGACATATTGACAATGAACGCGGCCTCATTTTAAAACAATGCGCATGTTTCTATCTCTTTCCAGTCCGGAGAAAAAAAATCGGAGACCTTAGAACTTGAATGCACCTCGTACTGTATTCATAGATTTATTTATTCATATTCAAGAATTCATCTATGGTATAGTAGGAGTTGTCAAGGAGATATGATTTCAATTTATTTTTGAAGCCATTGCTGCTGTCTGTCAGACATTTTATTCCATCTGGTAATTTGTCAAAAAATTTTATAGCTGCATATTTTACCCCTTTCTGTGCCAAAGATAGGTTGAATAAAGGACAGTGTAAGTCTTTCTTTTTTCTGGTATTATAATGATGAATGTCACTGTTGTTTTTAAACTGGTCCATGTTGTTGAGAACAAATTTCATCAGTGAGTAAATGTACTGTGAGGCTTTTGTAAGAATGCCCAATCTTTTAAAAAGATGCGTACAAGATGTGCGACTATGAACTCCACACATTATTCTAACCACTTTCTTTTGAGAAGAGAATACTTTTTGTCTGAAAGTTGAGTTACCCCAAAATATTATTCCGTATGACATCAGAGTGTGAAAGTATGCAAAGTATGTTAGCTTACTAATTTCTATATCCTCAAAATTGGCAATTATTCTGATTGAAAAAGTTGCTGAACCTAGTAGCTTTAGAAGATCCAAAATATGAATTTTCCAATTAAGATTCTAATCTATATGTACACCCAGAAACTTAGTATGCAGTACCCTGTTTACTGACTTCTGTTGATGTGTTATATTTATATTTATTGAAGGAACTTTACTTTTTGCAGCAGAAAATTGGATGTATTGTCCCCCCCCCCCCCGCCCAATGTTTAGAGCAAGCCCCATTGCACGAAACCAATTATTGACTTTTCCAAAGATCTTATTTGTATCATTTTCAATTGGAGTTTATTTTACTGGATTAATAATGATGCTTGTATCATCAGCAAACAGTGTTAGTTCAGCTTCCAGTTTCAGATAGGAAGGGAGGTCATTCACATATATCAAGAACAGAAGGGGACCCATGATTGAACCCTGTGGAACACCTAATGTTATTTCACCCCAGTTAGATGAAGTGGCAAACTTATTTAAATCACTTGACCCATATAAGGAAACTTTTGGCTTCCTGTTCTGTACATATGACTTACACCACTCATATGTTATTCAATTTATACCATAGAATTGTAATTTCTGTAACATAACGTCATGGTTCACTCAATCAAATGCTTTGGACAAGTCACAGAAAATTCTGATTGGTGACATTTTACTATTTATAGATTCTATTATGCGGACAGTGAAATTGTATATTGCTGTCTCAGTGGAACAGCATTTTTGAAATCCAAACTGTGATTTACTAAGTATCCCATTACTGTTGAGATGGCTAACCACTCGAGTACATTTCTTTCTCGAAGATTTTTGAAAATGCTGTAAGCAAGGATACTGGCTGATAATTATTGACATCTGTGGTGTCCCCCTTTTTGTAGAGAGGCCTGACAATGGCATATTTTAACCTGTCTGGGAAAATACCTTGAGTTAGTGATGCATTACATATGTGACAGAACATCAGCTGTAATTCCTCCGCATTGTTTTAATATCTTATTAGAGATGTCATCTACTCCAGCAGCACATTTATTTTTCAAAGATTTAATAATTTTACTTATTTCACAAGAGGTTGTCAGGTGAAACTTAATCTTACTAATCTTTTTCAAAACAGGCTCTTCCATGTACTGCCTGACTTTTTCTTTTAAACTGTTCTCACCAATTTTTTCTCCTACACTTAATAAATGGTTGTTAAATACATCAGCTACTTATGTACTGTTAGTTTGGATGGTCTCATTCTCTTTAATAGTAAATACTACCTACCCCAGTGGTCACTTTTCCTGTCTCCCTTCTAACAACATTCCATATTGATTTGATTTTATTGCCGGAGTTGTTAATTTTTTCTCCAACATACATATATGTGTGTGTCAAAAGTGTGCCATTCAATTTTGACTGCTTGTGATCAATATTGTAAGAAATATGTCACAAAAAGTTCCAAAAAAACTGAAATTTCCAATAATCTTGATGGGGCTGAAGATGACCACCCTTGTGGCAGTGACTATGAGCAGCATTTTGGATCATCTGGCGAGGCTGAATAATCAGACACTGGTGACACTGTGATGGTGGGAGTGATTGTGCTTGAGCTGAGTAGATTTAAACTAACTGATGCATTTTTGGGAAACAAAGTCACTTTTCATTTTTTCAAGAACAGGCTGTATTTACAAACCAGGTAATAAGTTTTTCTGCTATTTTCTTCTTACGTCTTTCATGGTTTACAATACAAAAGTAACTGCAGTAACTTGTAATGGTGTCAATTTCAGCCCACAAGGTATGTGCACATGTCATTTAGAAACTGACAGTTTATGATCTGGGGGGGAGAATATCGATTACAGGGCACACCATGATTTTTCAAGCCAAATTCAAGAAAAAAAAGTGTGGCCTTTATTCCCGCAAATTCTCGTGCATGTTTTAGGAAGAAACAGATGCTCTGAAAAAGCCACTTCTCGTCCTGATATACTATTTGGCTGCTGCCATTATCTAATACTTCCAATAAAAGTGTTTGTGTAACTTTACACAGATTGCTATCAATGTCTATGTACTGGCAAAGGCAGGATCTATCTAATAGAAGTATTATAATTATGTTGAATTTATGTTATTGATCCCCAGTATTATGATATAGTGTAGGAGTGTCTAATAAGGTATAATTTAATTTGTTTTTAAATATTTACGATTGTTCAAGTTTCTGTCTGATGTCCACTCGCAAACTGTGGTATATTTTTGTTCCAGAACATAAAACTCCATTCTGAACCCAAGAGGGATGCATATAGTCTATATAAAAAATGTTTCTACCTCTGGCATTGTGGTTGTGAATTGGTGAGTTCATCCGAAATTCACGGTTGTTATTAACCACAAATACCATTAAAGAGTATATGAATTGACATGTAAGTGTGAGAATCCCCACTCTTGAAGAGGCCTCTACAAGATGTTTAGTTGTCAACTTTACACAACAGTCTTACTGCACAACTCAGATAAAAAAATACATTTCTCACCTTAGTTACAATGCCCTGGAAGATTATGTCATAGGACTGAAGAAGAGAGCCTCAATTTTAGTAGCTAGGACCAATGGGTTTGAACATTGCCTTTAAGGCCGAAGGTATAATGTGGAACATTGTTAACTTTAACTGACAATAGTATGGAAAGGAAAGAATGCTAATCGCTGCATAGAGGATGTCTTGAGTCACAGACAGGCACAACAAAAAAGAGTGCTAGAAATGTTCAGCTTTCAGACTATGTCCTTCATCAGAAGTATGAAACGCACACACAAGGACAACTAGCACAAACATCCCCACTGCCATCAGGAACTAGAGTAGTGAGCACAACACCTCAAAAAACTGTCCAATCTATTAATATCACACTTGTGCTTTGGACTAGCACTATCCACCACCACCCCACCACAGGGGCCTCCAGCAAAACTCTCCCATGATCCCTCATAGCCTCCAAACCCTGTGTTGCAGACATACCAGTACTACATTTACCACACCCTCAGAAACTCACCCCCACCACCCTACAGAGCATTGAGCCTAAACAGGCCCGAAACCAGTCACAAATCTATCCTCGAAAAGCCTCACTCCCTCAGAAGTAACAGTCCTTTCGAAAGGCCTTACCTGTTGTCCCATTCCCAAATTTAATCATGCTGGGCTTGTTGAACTTCCTACCCCAGTCCATATAGTGGAAACACTTTTTTTGCCACCAGCCCTACCAGACTCAATCCAGTCCCTGAACCCTTGCTGACAGTTTACTTCTCCATCCAACCATGATCCATCCTCACTGCCTCCAAATTTAACTTTCCGGAATTTCCTGGCCTCAAACTTTACAACACAAACATTCCCCAAATCCTTCAACATGGAAACCAGCGTTACATACACAGATAAAACCTCAATCGACCATCTACAAACTGATCTTGACCTTATGATCCTACCTTCTAATGGAGACTCCATCATTGTGGTTATGAACTGCAGGAATTACCTGGTGGAGGAACTCTAAAAGCTGTCAGATGCTCCCACTTTCAAACCCTGCCACTGTGACCACATTCCAGAAGTCCATCAGGATCTTCAGTCTCTCCTCAAATCTTTACACCTATCCCAGAACCTCTCCCCTGAGTCTGTCGCTCTCCTCGCCCCCACCACTCCTGCACTCCTACTTTATACATAAACCCAATAACTGAGGACTACCTAATGATTATTTCATAATGTTGGGCCACAGACATAAAATATTTCTTTAAAGTCAGTACTGTCATTAGACTGTTTTTTATTTGCAGTGTTACCTTTACATGATCATGATTTCGGTTTCAAAGTGCCATTATCAAGTGTTTTAAATGTTATACAGTGCCTAAGATGGCATACTGTCGTATTTAAAATACACTGTTAGACACATTGTCTAAGGGTTGATATATCTGGTAAAGCTTTAGAGAAACAAACACTCTCAGCAAAGGCATTTATCGCACCCAGCCATCTCTAGTTGGACCCACAGTATAAAAACACTTACATCAAGCTGCCATGTAACATATGAACCACTAATGAACAATTTACAACACAAACAAACACTGTAAATGCACTTGAAAAAGATGAACATTGCATATTAAGGAACTGATTCCAAAATAAACAACAAATTTTAATTATAGGTGCAGCCAAACTTAGTCAAATACGTTGAGCGCCAGTAGCTTCCACAGTGAGTTCACAGGAAGCAAGAAGCAAGAAAATTGTGACCTGAAACATGGTAAGAAATGTTTTTGCAAAACAGCTGAGGCGATAGACAAAAATAACATTCAAAGCGGGTGGAGTGATACATTTATTAGCTCAAACAATGCATCTGGTGCACCTATGGAAAAAATTCATGCAGAAGACTCAATAACTGAGAATAAATACAAGTGGACAAGTGTAAAATGTGGGAGAAAGAACCTGAAACATCTTAGTGATGAAAACGGAACAAAAAAGTGGATTCCTTATTATAGGTGATTCTCTGCTGAAAAATGTGGTAGTGCCAAATTCCACAATAGATGTGCATCAGGAATCAAGACCCACCAGTTGAATAAGCACTGCAGCAACATATGTAGCTTGCATTATGGTTATGCAGGGGCATCTCTGAAGAATTAAACATGAATCTTCATTCTCGTAGGTACAAATTCTCTTATAAACAACACAGAAGGGGAAATTGAAAGTGAATTTATTTATTTATCCATCTACAGACAATGTAAATTGTATGGGTGTTGTCAACACAAAAATACATAAAATACAGACACAGAGATACACAATTACACATATAAATAGATACATATATTTCTTGGCTTACTGAGTTATCCATTCGGACATTGTATTTCACTGTTCTAGTCAACATAATGGAAAATGTCTCTTAACTGCAGTAATTAATCATTAACATAAGTGTCAATAGCATTTACAAGTCATTTTGTGTAATCCTTTACAGTATGAAACAAATAATTTTTCAGGGTATTCCTGAAGGCACGTATTTCACTTTTGTCCTTGATCTCTTATGGTAATTTGTTATATAGTTAATTCCCTTATATAGCACACTATTTTGGGATTTTTTTCCCCCTACTGAGACGTAAGCAGTGGCTGGACCTGGTTCCAAGTTTGTGTAGAGACCTGTTTTTGGATACTGATTAATATCTTTTTTAATGTGGATCACTGTTTGCAAAATGAACTCACATGGAATTCCCATAGATTTAAACAACACAGTGCAGTGTGTTCTCTTATGACTCTTTGTGTCATAATTCGTACAGCCCTTATTTGTAGCTTAAAGATTGTTCATCTCCTCTGCTCATTTTTTCACCAGAATATTCTCCCATAACTTATCAAAGAATGAACGTATGCAAAACAAAATATGATGTTCTGGTGCATGTGCTCAAAGCGTGTAGTGAGTGGTTTCTACCGCTTTCTAAACTGTCCTACTCTGAGACCAATTACTGCTGCACCCACATACCAAGTTCAAGCTGTAGGCACAGGTGACGGTAACTGAATACATGTGGTAATGCAAGAACTCATTTATTAATAGCAATATATACACACTGAAAAACTAGTAATATTCACATTCACGAGGGCAATCATGTGACTGTGATGCACGGCTCAACCACCGATCCTGAAGGGTATGCACCCCTCAGTAATTGAGAGCAAAGTACAATCACATGGCTGTGAAAGGAAAATGGATGCATGACCAGCTGAGCATGTGAATTGTCTCCCATCTCATGCAGGCATGAGAAACATAGCGCATGAGTGGCAACTTCCCAGTTCGAGTACATAACACTGGAGAGCACACAATGTGCTTAACCCCCACATGGACAGTGGCTCGTGAGGTCGAAGAATGGCATAGACATCCATGGAGTATCAACAGCTAGCTTGCACTGCCATCTCTCTTTGTGGCCTGTGCACTTGTGGGCACCGCATCATTGTTTGGGCCTAACAGTACTTCTGCATCTCAGCATGCATGGGCAGATGTCAGAGATGTCAGCCTGTTGGCTGTGTCATCTGCAATTACTGTGCTGCTGTACACAACTGTGGTAATATGAGTGCTTCTTCAGCTTTGTCCTTTAGTACACTTGGCGATGTTTCGGTGGTTAGAATGTTAATGTCATCAGCAAACAATACTGTTTCATGATGTTTGAGACCAGTAAAAATCATTGATATACATCGAGGAGAGTATTGGGTCATGCACGCTTCCTTTGGGCACTCCAGTAGTAATGTATTCTGGGTCAGAATGGTGTATATGATAATGATGTTTGGTTTGTGAGACGCACAACTGCGTGGTCAGCAGTGCCTGTACAAATTCCCAGTTGTTACACCGTCGATTTTTCTCACAATCCAATTTATCCACTGTCAGGAATGATGATGATGATGATGATGAGGAGGAGGAGGAGGAGGAGGACAACACAAACACCCAGTCCCCAAACAGAGAAAATCCCCCAACCCGGCCAGGAATAGAACCCAGGATCCCAAGACCCAGAGGTAGGAAAGAAAGGTGTATATGAAATGACTGGAGTTTGTTTGAGAGATCTCTGCCTGTTGCACTCTGTTATTTATGAATGAACAAAACCATTTGTTTTCTACCCCTCTTATACCTATAGCTTCCAGTTTATTTAACAGTACTGTGTGGTCTTCTGTATCAAAGGCTTTGCTGAAGCCTAGGAAGTTGTCTGTTATATGATCTTCTTTATCTGGTGCTTCCAGAACAACATTTGTAAAATGAACTATAACTGATTGTGTGCTTTTACCAGGCCTGAACCCAAACTGTTCTTTAAACAAAAGATTGTACTTTGTTAGGTACCCCATGAGCCTAATTTTCATTATGGTTTCCATTACTTTGGAAAATGATGACAGTAAAGAGATGGGGCTATAATTTTCTATCTTTTCAGTGTCCCCTTTCTTACGGGCAGGACCTTTGGTGCCTTTGGGAAGCAAACTATGATGAATGGTTCATTTATGATATACACTAAGGGTCTTTGATATTGTCTATATAGTCCTTCAGCAAGCACACAGGCACTTCATCTATACCTATTTTACTTTTACAGTTCCAAACAAAATTGCTTATTTCTTCTGAAGAGGTGGATCGCAGCATCATTGTGTTTGGAACATAGTTCAGTGTTTGTACAGGCTGTATTTTGCCAAATTCGTGTTGTAGCTTGGTAGCGGTGTTTGCTGAAGTACTGATTTGTAAAGTTTGCATAACTGACACAGTGACACAGCCTGCTTTTGTGCAGACGCCTTGCAAGCCAGCACCAGACGTTCAATGTCACGATCGATCACCAGCCAGTAGCCATGTTGCTGTGCCAAAGCATTCATATGAAAAATACCATGCAATTATGTTAATGAGATTGTCAGAATCGCTTTCCATAATTTTAGTTATTACTTTGAGACAGATGGAACATTGTCAGATGGACTTTACTGGCGTGCTTTAATGAATGTCCACCATTGCTGGTCCCAAGTCCGGTCCTCATTTTGCAAGTGATGAGGAAGGAGGAGGGGGAGGAGTAACACCTCGTTAAAAAACCTGGGTCCATCTGGCTCCGGATGGTAGCTACACCGTATGTGCCATTTGGCTTCTCCCACCCAACACCAGTCCCTCTGAACTGCGGAGATGGGAACTTGCACTCCAACACATCCTTTCATCCCGCCATCCCCCTGGCCTGAACCTACGTTAAACAACCTCAATCCTCTTTCCTTTTCCTCTTTAGCCATTCACGCATCTTTTCATCCTACATAGTTGCGTTTATCTTTATACTATATACCTCTTTACTTCTGTATGCATCCTCTTTGGTTTGAAGCTGGCACAGTACTTACAGTAGAATATCTTTGGCTTCCCTCTGACAACCATGCCTCCATCCTTGCTACCCTCCCTATTTTCCTTTCCCTGTTGCTTCATAACCTGGGTTGTGAGTAACTGAATCTCCTTTCCCTTCTTCCCTTTCTTTCCCCTCTCTCCTCCCCGATGAAGGAACATTTGTTCCGAAAGCTAGGAACGTAAATTTTCGGTTCTGTTTTATGTGTTTTATGTGTATCTATCGGCTGTACTGAGCTGAGGTAAGTACTGGCCAGCCCCTCTATCTCTTTGTTAGTAATATCGAGAGGATCATATACATCTTTGGTGCAGGGTGCTTCTGAGTGACTAAAAATAAAAAATTAAGCATATATTAAGTGAGTTACAGTCTTTTGAAACTGTAGAAGCCATTCCAGAAAATTTACATTTTCTGTTGCATTTTTCCCTAAATCTCAGAAACCACTCTGAGTAGAGTATTCAAATTGTCAGAGAGTAATAACATACATATTCTGAGTCTACTGAAGTAAAAGAAGAACATAATGTTATGTATAATTAAAATTATTTAGGATAATGTACAAAAAAGTACACAAAACTTTAACTGTATAGTTAAAAATTGTATTGTATTTCTGAAAGCAGTCGCTGAAATGCAATTATTGTAGTTCAGTAAACTCAGAACATACAGTTTAATATCCTGTAAAAGTTTCATGTCAATGGCTACAGTGGTTCCTGAAATACAGGGAAGCCAATTCACTAAATTTAACATTGTCGGGATAAGACATTCCAACTCTCCTTAAGCCCCAAGAGTATGTACTGGATATACACCACGATAGTAAGATCTATGATAGCTTATGGGGCTACAGTGTGGTGTAGAACAGCAGGTGGCTGCTAAGGAGCTTGCTAAGATGCAGAGATCGGCCTGCTTAGCCATTACGGGCGGAAATAGCAGCACACCCAATGCTGGGATGAGAACCATGCTGCTGGACATGCCCCCATTGCACCTGTGGGTAAAGATGGAGATAGCAGCTGGAGCACACAGGTTAAAGACTGGCAAAACTGGAACTCACTGGGGTATCCAGCACCTCACACTAAAATACTGAGTGAGGTAGACATAGGTATGGCCGGGGAAATGCCAGCTGACTAGATAATAACTCCCAGCTGCTTCAACAAGCCTTTCAATGTAGTAATTGGAAGTAGAGAACTCTGGGAGAACAAATTTTGACACCATACTGGGGACATAGTCCAGGTCGCTGACGGATTGAAAACAGACCAAGGTGTTGGGGCTGGGGTATACGGAGTGCAATCTCTCTTAAGGAAGATAGCCACTGTGTTTGAAGCAGAAATATCTGTTATCACGTTGTGCATGGAGAAGAATTTGTGGAGGTGCTAAAGAGGTCATAGCATTTTCATTTATTCAGACAGCCAAGCAGCCCCGAAAGCATTGGCAGCCGCTGCAACAAGATCAAAGAGCATGGCAGAATGTCACAAAGTCCTTGTGGAGCTTGGGGAAAGCAATAGCGTAAACTTATTGTAAGTCTCTGGTCACTCACTGATTAGTGGTAATGAGCAAGCTGATAGATTGGCCAGGATAGGGGTGATGACACCATTTATTGGACCAGAACCTGCCCTGACAATCACCAAGGCTACGATTAAAGTAAAACTATGAGACTGGATAAGGAGACAGCTTGTAGAATATTGAGCTAAGGTCCAAAAGCAAAAACATGGCAATGTATTGATGCCAAAGTCATGCTCTAAGAAAAGTCTCTCAATCCTGGGCTTGAACAGGAGAGAAATGAAACTCATGCTTCGACTATTGACAGGCCATGCAAATTTCAAAAAACACCTACATACAATTGGGATAATAGAAAGACCCCAAACGTAGGATGTGTGGTCTGGGTGAGGAAACCACATCACATTTGACCTTCGAATGCGAAACATTGGAGATTAAAAGACACAGAATATTCAAATCAACCACACTTAAAGAAATTGGATCTAGCAATGCACTGGTGAAGGATCTCCTTACAATTTTTAGGGGCATTGGTTGGCTTTACTAGAGAAACTGGGAACTATACCACCCAATACACACTGTTTCAGTGCGGGCAGCAGCGGACTTGACAATGTTGTCTCTCTCTCTCTCTCTCTCTCTCTCTCTCGACCCACAAGTTGAAATGTCCAAGCTAAAAAAGATGTTAAAACAAAGAATGTAACCACAACAGTTAATCAAAATAGAATTGTGAGAGGAAAGGTGAACTGTAATTGATAAAAGGGGTAGCAGTACAGGAATTTCAGGATGTGTTGCCTTTAAATGATGAAAAAATTAGAGCTAATGCAGAGGCTAATAAACAATCATTCTTCCCAAGCACCATCCATGAGTGGAATAGGGATTGGGAGGATCAGTTAGTGGTACCAGAAGTACATCTACATCTACATACATACTCCACAATCCACCATACGGTGCGTGGCGGAGGGTACCTCGTACCACAACCAGCATCTTCTCTCCCTGTTCCACTCCCAGACAGAAAGAGGAAAAAATGACTGCCTGTATGACTCTGTACGAGCCCTAATCTCTCATATCTTATCTTTGTGGTCTTTCAGTGAAATATAAGTTGGCAACAGTAAAATTGTACTGCAGTCAGCCTCAAATGCTGGTTCTCTAAATTTCCTCAGTAGCAATTTATGAAAAGAATGCCTCCTTTCCTCTAGAGACTACCACCCGAGTTCCTGGAGCATTCCGTAACACTCGCGTGATGATCAAACCTACCAGTAACAAATCTAGCAGCCCACCTCTGAATTGCTTCTATGTCCTCCCTCAATCCGACCTGATAGGGATCCCAAATGCTAGAGCAGTACTCAAGAATAGGCCGTATTAGTGTTTTATAAGCGGTCACCTTTACAGATGAACCACATCTTCCCAAAATTCTAGCAATTAACCGAAGACGACTATCCGCCTTTCCCCAAAACTGCCATTACATGCTTGTCCCACTTCATATCGCTCTGCAATGTTACGTCCAAATATTTAATCAACGTGACTGTGTCAACTGCTAGACTACTAATGGAGTATTCAAACATTATGGGATTCTTTTTCCTATTTATCTGCATTAATTCACATTTATATATATTTAGAGTTAGCCGCCATTCTTTACACCAATCACAAATCCTGTCCAAGGCATCTTGTATCCTCCTACAGTCACTCAACGATGACACGCCGTACAGCATGGCATCATCAGCAAACAGCCGCACATTGCTATCCACCCTATCCAAAAGATCATTTATGTAGATAGAAAACAACAGCGGACCTACCACACTTCCCTGGGGCACTCCAGATCATACCCTCACCTCCGATGAACACTCACCATCAAGGACAACGTACTGGGTTCTATTACTTAAGAAGTCTTCGAGCCACTCACATATTTGGGAACCAATCCCATATGCTCGTACCTTAGTTAGGAGTCTGCAGTGGGGCACCGAGTCAAACGCTTTCCGGAAGTCAAGGAATATGGTATCTGTCTGATACCCTTCATCCATGGCTCGCAAGATATGTGAAAAAAGGGTGAGTTGCGTTTTGCAGGAGTGATGCTTTCTAAAGCCGTGCTGATGCATGGACAGCAACTTCTCTGTCTCAAGGAAATTCATTATATTAGAACTGAGAATATGTTCAAGAATCCTGCAACAAACCAATGCTAAGGACATTGGTCTGTAATTTTGAGGATCCGTCCTTCTACCCTTCTTATATACAGGCATCACTTGCACTTTTTTCCAGTCGCTCGGGACTTTACGTTGGGCAAGAGATTCGCGATAAATGCAAGCTAAGTAGGGAGCCAATGCAATAGAGTACTGTCTGTAAAACCGAAGTGGAATCCCATCAGGACCTGGTGATTTATTTATTTTCAACCCATTCAGCTGCTTTGCAACCCCAGGGATGTCTGTCACTATGTCCTCCACATGGGAATCCGTACGAGACTCAAACAGCAGTATGTTTGTACGATCCTCCTGCGTGAAAGATATCTCAAATGCTAAATTTAAAATTTCAGCTTTCGTTTTGCTGTCTTCTGTTGCCAGGCCAGACTGATCAGTGAGTGACTGGATGGAAGCCTTCGACCCACTTACTGATTTAGACCAGAATTTCCTTAGGTTTTCAGCAGGGTATGATGGTTGTAGTGATTGTATGCTTCGCGCGTCACTTTACAGCAGCACAAATCTCTACTAACTTTTGCCTGTCCTCATTCTCCCAATCTTTCTTGTACCGCAAGTGCAACTGTCTTTGCTTCCTGAGCATTCTCCAAACTGCGCTGTTAAATCACGGTGGGTCTTTTCCGTCCGTAACCCACTTTTTCGGCACATACTTCTCCAATGCGTGATTTACAATGTGTTTAAAATTTGCCCATAATTCTTCCACGTCCATCGTACCAGAAGTAAATGAAGTCGATTCATTTACTAAGTGGATGCTACCAATTGCTTATCTGCTCTTTCTAGTAAGAATACTCTCCTAGCCTTCTTGACCGACTTTTTAACTTTCATAACCATAGTCGTAATGACAACATCATGATCACTAATCCCTGTCTCAACACTGACACCATCGGTGAGGTCTGGTCTGTTCGTGGCTACCAGATCTAAAATATTTCCATTACGTGTTGGCTGTTGATTTAGCTACTCAAGGCAGTTTTCGGATAATGTGTTCAAAAGTAATTCATACGATGGCTTGTCTGTACCACCTGTAATGAATCCATAGACATCCCAGTCTATACAAGGTAGGTTGAAGTCACCTCCGACTAATATAGCATGATCCAGTTACAGAGTGTAGACTACCTTTGAATGATTCTAGAACTGTCACAGTGGAACCTGGTGGCTGGTAATAACACCCAACAACTAACTTTATTTGTCCTAGCCCTGTTAAACGTGTCCAGATAACTTCACAATCACACTCTACTTCGGCCTCAGTAGACACAATATTTTTGTCAACTGCAATGAGGACACCACCTCCTATGGTGTCTAATCTGTCTTTCCGATACACATTCCACCCCCTCACTAAATATTTCATAACTTCCTGTCTCATGGTTCAGCTGGGTCTCAGTCCCAAGAATAATTTGCGTGCCGCACACTTCCCGGAGGGCAGTAAATTCAGGAACTTTATTCAGAACACTCTGAAAATTTACTGCTAATATCTTGATAGCTGAAGTGTCTTTACACTGAGCGCGTCCTGATTTCTCTGCCTGCGCGTCGACTGGTGAGTGTTCATCAGGGCACCTTGCACTACTGCCTAGCCTAAAAAACCCCCATGTGCACACCACAAGTACTCTGCTACCTGAGTAGCCACTTCCTTTGTGTAGTGCACCCCTGACCTATCTAGGGGCATCCTACAATTCCCCACACAATAGCGCAAGTCTAGAAATCTGCAGCCAAGACCATCACAGTGTCGACGAAGCCTCTGGTTGAGACCCTCCACTCGGCTCCAAACCAAAGGACCCCTATCCAGACTGGGAACGATGCTACAAATAGAGAGCTCTGCTTGCACCCCGCGTGCGAGGCCAGTGGTCTTCACCAAATCCGCCAGCCACCTGTACGAACTGAGGATCACCTCAGAACCCAAGGGACAGGCATCATTGGTGCTGACATGAGCAACTACTTGCAGATGACTGCACCCCGTACGCTCAATAGCCGCAGGCAAGGCCGCCTCCACATCTTGGATGAGGCCCCCCGGCAGACGAACAAAGTGCATGTTGGAATTCTTTTCAGCCCTGTACGCTATTTCCCTAAGGGGCTCCATCACCCGCCTAACGCTGGAGCTCCCAATAACCAGCAAGCCTTTGCCCCCCGTGTGCCTGCTTGGGCCCTGCTGAAGGAGAGGCCACCTGCCCACTGACAGGATGAACGGGCGAGGCCAGCTGGCCAGCCTCCACATTGGCCCTCCGCCTTGAGCGACGAGAACGCGTTGCAGTCTGCCACTTACCCCGAGGTGAAGGTGGCCCCAACGTGCCGGGCACACCAGGTGGCTTGGCGGCTGAGTCAGCGGACGCAGCAAGCGACACCTGGGATGTCTCAAGCGACAAGCCAGACCCTCCACCATCGCTGCACCTCGAGGCAGCAGTCTGAAGGCGAGTGACCATGGCCAACAGCACGCTCAGCTGCTCGCGAACTGCGGCCAGTTCCTCCTGCGCCCGCACACAGCACGCACACACCCTATCCATCCTACTGCTATAATCTGGATGCATAGAGTTGCGACAAATAAAACAGCAATATGCGACTGCACAGTTGCGTCACCAGCGCCAGATTGAGCTGTGATATATGAACAATTACTTATGAACTAAGCAATCAACTGACCACGACTACGCCACTATACAGATATTACAATGTGATCCTACCCCTATCTTAGTACAAATGACAACCGCTGACACGATGTTACACTCTACCGTTATTAAAATTTGATAACACCCCTTTCTGATTCAAAAATACATCTACATCTACATTTATACTCCGCAAGCCACCCAACGGTGTGTGGCAGAGGGCACTTTACATGCCACTGTCATTACCTCCCTTTCCTGTTCCAGTCGCGTATGGTTCGCGGGAAGAACGACTGTCTGAAAGCCTCCGTGCGCGCTCTAATCTCTCTAATTTTACATTCGTGATCTCCTCGGGAGGTATAAGTAGGCGGAAGCAATATATTCAATACCTCATCCAGAAACGCACCCTCTCGAAACCTGGCGAGCAATCTACACCGCGATGCAGAGCACCTCTCTTGCACAGTCTGCCACTTGAGTTTATTAAACATCTCCGTAATGCTATCATGGTTACCAAATAACCCTGTGACGAAACGCGCCGCTCTTCTTTGGATCTCCTCTATCTCCTCCGTCAAACCAATCTGGTACGGATCCCACACTGATGAGCAATACTCAAGTGTAGGTCGAATGAGTGTTTTGTAAGCCACCTCCTTTGTTGATGGACTACATTTTCTAAGCACTCTCCCAATGAATCTCAACCTGGTACCCGCCTTACCAACAATTAATTTTATATGATCATTCCACTTAAAATCGTTCTGCACGCATACTTCCAGATATTTTACAGAAGTAACTGCTACCAGTGTTTGTTCCGCTATCATATAATCATACAATAAAGGATCCTTCTTTCTATGTATTCACAATACATTACATTTGTCTATGTTAAGGGACAGTTGCCACTCCCTGCACCAAGTGCCTATCCGCTGCAGATCTTCCTGCATTTCGCTACAATTTTCTAATGCTGCAACTTCTCTGTATACTACAGCATCATCCGCGAAAAGCTGCATGGAACTCCCGACACTATCTACTAGGTCATTTATATATATTGTGAAAAGCAATGGTCCCATAACACTCCCCTGTGGCATGCCAGAGGTTACTTTAACGTCTGTAGACGTCTCTCCATTGATAACAACATGCTGTGTTCTGTTTGCTAAAAACTCTTCAATCCAGCCACACAGCTGGTCTGATATTCCGTAGGCTCTTACTTTGTTTATCAGGCGACAGTGCGGAACTGTATCGAACGCCTTCCGGAAGTCAAGAAAATTAGCGTCTACCTGGGAGCCTGTATCTAATATTTTCTGGGTCTCATGAACAAATAAAGCGAGTTGGGTCTCACACGATCGCTGTTTCCGGAATCCATGTTGATTCCTACATAGTAGATTCTGGGTTTCCAAAAACGACATGATACTCGAGCAAAAAACATGTTCTAAAATTCTACAACAGATCGACGTCAGAGATATAGGTCTATAGTTTTGCGCATCTGCTCGACGACCCTTCTTGAGGACTGGGACTACCTGTGCTCTTTTCCAATTATTTGGAACCCTCCGTTCCTCTAGAGACTTGCGGTACACGGCTGTTAGAAGGGGGGCAAGTTCTTTCGCGTACTCTGTGTAGAATCGAATTGGTATCCCGTCAGGTCCAGTGGACTTTCCTCTGTTGAGTGATTCCAGTTGCTTTTCTATTCCTTGGACACGATTCCTTGGACGATGTCAGCCATTTTTTCATTTGTGCGAGGATTTAGAGAAGGAACTGCAGTGCGGTCTTCCTCTGTGAAACAGCTTTGGAAAAAGGTGTTTAGTATTTCAGCTTTACGCGTGTCATCCTCTGTTTCAATGCCATCATCATCCTGGAGTGTCTTGATATGCTGTTTCGAGCCACTTACTGATTTAACGTAAGACCAGAACATCCTAGGATTTTCTGTCAAGTCGGTACATAGAATTTCACTTTCGAATTCACTGAACGCTTCACGCATAGCCCTCCTTACGCTAACTTTGACATCGTTTAGCTTCTGTTTGTCTGAGAGGTTTTGGCTGCATTTAAACTTGGAGTGAAGCTCTCTTTGCTTTCGCAGTAGTTTCCTAACTTTGTTGTTGTACCACGGTGGGTTTTTCCCATCCCTCACAGTTTTACTCGGCACGTACCTGTCTAAAACGCATTTTACGATTGCCTTGAACTTTTTCCATAAACACTCAACATTGTCAGTGTCGGAACAGAAATTTTCGTTTTGATCTGTTAGGTAGTCTGAAATCTGCCTTCTATTACTCTTGCTAAACAGATAAACCTTCCTCCCTTTTTTTATATTCCTATTACCTTCCATATTCAGGGATGCTGCAACAGCGTATGATCACTGATTCCCTGTTCTGTACATACAGAGTCGAAAAGTTCGGGTCTGTTTGTTATCAGTAGGTCCAAGATGTTATCTCCACGAGTCGGTTCTCTGTTGAATTGCTCGAGGTAATTTTCGGATAGTGCACTCAGTATAATGTCACTCGATGCTCTGTCCCTACCACCCGTCCTAAACATCTGAGTGTCCCAGTCTATATCTGGTAAATTGAAATCTCCACCTAAGACTATAACATGCTGAGAAAATTTATGTGAAATGTATTCCAAATTTTCTCTCCGTTGTTCTGCCACTAATGCTGCTGAGTCGGGAGGTCGGTAAAAGGAGCCAATTATTAACCTAGCTTGGTTGTTGAGTGTAACCTCCACCCATAATAATTCACAGGAACTATCCACTTCTACTTCACTACAGGATAAACTACTACTAACAGCGACGAACACTCCACCACCGGTTGCATGCAATCTATCCTTTCTAAACACCGTCTGTACCTTTGTAAAAATTTCGGCAGAATTTATCTCTGGCTTAAGCCAGCTTTCTGTACCTATAACGATTTCGGCTTCGGTGCTTTCTATCAGCGCTTGAAGTTCTGGTACTTTACCAATGCAGCTTCGACAGTTAATTACAATACCGATTGCTGCTTGGTCCCCGCATGTCCTGACTTTGCCCCGCACCCGTTGAGGCTGTTGCCCTTTCTGTACTTGCCCAAGGCCATCAAACCTAAAAAACCGCCCAGCCCACGCCACACAACCCCTGCTACCCGTGTAGCTGCTTGTTGCGTGTAGTGGACTCCTGACCTATCCAGCAGAACCCGAAACCCCACCACCCTATGGCGCAAGTCGAGGAATCTGCAGCCCACACGGTCGCAGAACCGTCTCAGCCTCTGATTCAGACCCTCCACTCGGCAGTCCTGTCGACGGTGCTGCAGATGGTGAGTTCTGCTTTCATCCCGCTAGCGAGACTGGCAGTCTTCACCAAATCAGATAGCTGCCGGAAGCCAGAGAGGATTTCCTCCGATCCATAGCGACACACATCATTGGTGCCGACATGAGTGACCACCTGCAGATGGGTGCACCCTGTACCCTTCATGGCATCCGGAAAGGACCCTTTCCACAGCTGGAATGACTCCCCCCGGTATGCACATGGAGTGCACATTGGTTTTCTTCCCCTCTCTTGCTGCCATTTCCCTAAGGGGCCCCATTACGTGACTGACGTTGGAGCTCCCAACTACCAGTAAGCCCACCCTCTGTGACTGCCCGGATCTTGCAGACTGAGGGGCAACCTCTGGAACAGGATAAGCAACCATGTCAGGCCGAAGATCAGTATCAGCCTGAGACAGAGCCTGAAACCGGTTCGTCAGACAAACTGGAGAGGCCTTCCGTTCAGCCCTCCGGAATGTCTTTCGCCCCCTGCCACACCTTGAGACGACCTCCCACTCTACCACAGGTGAGGGATCAGCCTCAATGCGGGCAGTATCCCGGGCAACCACAGTCGTAGTCCGATCGGGGGATGCGTGGGACGAGCTGGCCGTCCCCAACAAATCCCCATCCGGAACCCTATAGTGATGCCCATTGGCAACAGCCTCAAGCTGTGTGACCGAAGCCAACACTGCCTGAAGCTGGGAGCGAAGGGATGCCAACTCAGCCTGCATCTGGACACAGCAGTTGCAGTCCCTATCCATGCTAAAAACTGTTGTGTAAAGAACGTCTGAACTGATCTACAGAGAGCACAAACAATTCGACACAAAATTTAAACGGTTATTAAAATACAAGATTGCCTAGTAAACGCAGTAATGCTGCTACTTGCGCACTGCTGACACACTGCTCGGCGGCGGAAGGAGACTACGCGATTTTACACTATTCAGGTACTAAAACGCGATGCTACAACTCTCAAATACTATAATACGCCCGAAATTTATGAATTAAACAATGCAAGTACAAAAAACACGCAAAGAAATTAAGAATTAAACTATGTAACAAATGAGTGAGCTAGGAGTATACGACTTGATGCTGCAGCTGCTTATCCAACGGCGTCAGGGAGCACACTGACTGTGACCAACCGACACTGGCCGTTCAAAACAAAAACAGAAGACAAACGACTACGCGAATTTACACTATTCAGGTACTAAAACGCGATGCTACAACTCTCAAATACTATAATACGCCCGAAATTTATGAATTAAACAATGCAAGTACCAAAAACACGCAAAGAAATTAAGAATTAAACTATGTAACAAATGAGTGAGCTAGGAGTATACGACTTGCTGCTGCATCTGCTTATCCATTGGCGGCAGGGAGCACGCAAGGATCCAAAAAATTTCACCACGCAAGCACACAAACACACAAAGTAATTTGAATTAAAACTGCGGAGCTAATACGAAAAACTGAATATATGACTAGTTTCTGCTACTGCTGCTCGCACACGTCACTGCGAGCACAGATGAAACTGCACTGGCCTCTGTCTGCTGCTAAGTAACCTAACAAAATAAGTGAACTAGTGAATAAACAGTAGTTATGTTATGTTACATTTTCATGAAAGTATCATTGGATAAATTTATAATTGAAAATAAGATAACTGACTGAAACTAAAGGAGGAAAATATAGTAATATTATGAAACAAATTCTATGATTTATAAAGTAGATGAGAGCATCTGCCAAAGACCCAAATTAAGGATTGACTACAAGGAATGGATGCAGGAAACTTGGTATCTGGTAGAATTGAACACTAATTCAGTTTATTCCCCATTGACCACTTACGGTGGAATGGATTTGAACACTAAACATACAATTAAGAAAAATTTTTACAGTGAAGTTTTTACAATTTAGTTCCATATCTTTCAGAAATATCCTTAAGTGGTAATGGCAATCATGTTTATTTCAAATATTTCAGCTATCTAGTAAAATGGGTGTTTGAATAATAAGTGATATACCTTAACCTTGAAAATATTATAAGGCAATGTCTGAGCAGGTATTAGAAGTTTATTAAAAGTTTTAAGCATGCTGTTTTGTGCGAGTTTGAAGTCTTTGTAAATCTGTGTCTCAGTTTGCCCCTGGTATTGTGAGGGTGTATCATCTCTTTGCTGGTGAACTCATTTATGTTGCTTTTGACATAAAGCAACGCTTTGTATATGTATATATTAACAACCGTTAATATCTGGAGCTTGATAAAGAGGGGATGGGTATACCATAGGTGTAACTTTGCTCATTATTCTGATTACATTTTTTCTGAATTTCACTGACATAGCTGGAATATCCACATAGCAGAATGTTTAGGATATGTTTCATTGAAATAGGCCAAAATATGCAACCATCAGGTACTCACCAGTGATTACATCTGTCAGTTTACACATGTGATAGCTTACTCTTGCAATTCTCTTGCAGATATGGCTAATATGTTGCTCCCAATCTAATTTTGAGTCAGAGTGAAAGCTTAACAGCTTTCCTGACTTACTTCCCAAAGCTGTAGCTAGATCCAGAATTAGTTCCTGTGTTTTATCAGGATTGCACAGGAGTTCATTAGAAGAAAACCAATTCATTGCTAGCTCTAATTTTTCTTCTGTTGCCAGATGCAGTTCTGTCATGTCATGGTGGATACTAAGCAGTGCTATGTCATCTGCATAACACACTATGGATCAGCTGCAACATGGTAAGGTAGATCATTAACTGCATTGATGAACAGAAAGGGATCTAGACTGAGCATTGTGGCACTCCAGTCCAAATTTCCTTTAAGACCATCTGTTTTTGATTGATACATACTACTTTCTGTTGCTTAGATACATCTAAATATGGATTGTGTATGCAATATGTCAGTTTTGCAAGTAGGGTTTTAAATGCTATACAGTCAAAGGCTTTGTTGAGATCACAAAGTATAGCCGATACTAGATCCTTATGTTCAAATACAGTTAACACCTGGTTAACAACTTCAGTGACAGCAGTAGTGGTATTTTTGTCATGTGGAACCCAAACTGTCTGTTGGAGAGTACATCATGCTTTCCGAAACAGGTGCTTAGCTGGTTGTACATTAGATCCTAAAAAACTTTGGAGAAAATTGGGACAATAGAAATTGAGCGGTAGTTTCGAGGCAGATGCTTATCTCCCTGAAGATTCGTGTCAGTTTAGCAGATTTGAGTGAATCAGGGAAAACTCCAGATTCTAAACATTTATTGAAGATGACAGAAGGTGGTTGATAGATAAAATGTGTTATTTTTTTAATCACATAGTTGGAGAACCAATAACACTCCATACTTGCAGTGGCTGAAGCCTTGAGAACTACCTACATCTAAATACCCAGAGAGATTTGGCTAATGTAATTCTGTTATCGTCCAGATGAATAATAGGAAGGTCATCACTAAACAACATAGTCTCTTGTAATTGCTATGTTAATTAATATGATGACTGCCAAGCTGCCAGCGGACTCAGCAGAAGTTCACACTTGATGCCATGTGCTTGTCCACAGCCACTCTGTCTACTACATTAAATACAATATGTAATAGAGCCCTACAATCACATGGACTGCTTACATCTAGTGTGCAAGTGAAAACGCAAATATGCTTTGCAAATGTTGGTGGAAACTGTAGAAGAGTACCAATGCTAATGAAGTCACGTGAGCGCATTTTTATTTTTATTTATTTGTTTATATCCCATGAATCCAATACTGTGAGACATTCGCATGGGTGTAGGACATGTCAGGATTATTACAAACAGTACAAAAGGAATACATAAAAGTACCTCTGCAAGAGGATATCTGGTATAAGACAAAATACACATTAACAGGTACAGAAAAAATTACATTAAAAAAAATGGTAGATCTTAATAGCTAAATGAAAAACACAATAATGTTAACAATGATTGTGAGTATCATTATGCACAACAGCACATCAAATTAGTAAATGAAAAAATCAATTACAGTTAACTCTACTGAAATATTCTTCTACTGAATAGAAGGAATTATCTAATAAATACTGTTTGAGCTGTTGTTTAAATTTGGGAAGCTGGTGGATAAGTAATTTCAGTGATGGTGGGAGAGCATTGAACACAACGTTGCCGGCACAGCCGGGTGAAGGCTTGTCTGCAGCCACGAGGGTTTCACGTGCCTACACTCAGTGCACATAGGTTCTGAATCTGAAGACTGCGCATGCGCTTTGCTTAGCACCAAACTTGGGTGAAATTTATGCGAATGACGAACAATGAATACAATTATAAAATACTATTTGTTATTTATGAATAAGAAATATTATTCGAAACATTATTCAATTACATGAATAAAAACACTTATTCATCTGTGAATAAAAAGTGTTAAAAAAATAGATAAATTTGAAATCCAACAGCACTTATTGCTCCAATTGTTTGTCATATATTAAATGAGTATACTTTTGGTTTGTTTTAAATTAGTTCTCAGAACAACTCTTTTTCTGAAATGTTTCGTCAAAATGATTTACAGCAGTTTACCATTATGACACAAAAGAAAATACGTTCAACATAATCAAGCCACACCTAAATTTATCTTTAGTCATGACTTCGATTTATGACATTCAGATCACAATCTTCTTCAGCAAAAATTGTGAAATCATCAGTTCCGCTGTAGTATTTGCCAAATAATTTTTTGCAATTCCACTTTAACTTCACTTCTCAAATCATATTTCAAGTAAAAATCTTCCTTTTGCATCATAATGTCATTCAAATCTCCTGACCCGATTTCTTTGATGTTTCTTTGGCTTTTACATGTCCGAAGTTTGTTGTAAGCCTCCCTTGGTCCTGGACAGCAATAGGGGTGAAATGCAGTTGGCTAACAAAGGTGAAAAATGTTTTCCACTCGTCTCTTCACACTTTCACAAAACACAAGATTGCTGCAATATTACGAACTCTTTTATATACTCGAACCCTGTGTCTCTTCCGAAATGTTTGAATCTCAAAGCTCTACGTATGTGCAATGACGGATGTCAGATTGTGAGCAGGCTGTCTCGTGGAGAACGTACGAGGTGCATTCAAGTTCTAAGGCCTCCGATTTTTTTTCTAATTAACTACTCACCCGAAATCGATGAAACTGGCGTTACTTCTCGACGTAATCGCCCTGCAGACGTACACATTTTTCACAATGCTGACGCCATGATTCCATGGCAGCGGTGAAGGCTTCTTTAGGAGTCTGTTTTGACCACTGGAAAATCGCTGAGGCAATAGCAGCACGGCTGGTGAATGTGCGGCCACAGAGAGTGTCTTTCATTGTTGGAAAAAGCCAAAAGTCACTAGGAGCCAGGTCAGGTGAGTAGGGAGCATGAGGAATCACTTCAAAGTTGTTATCATGAAGAAACTGTTGCGTAACGTTAGCTCGATGTGCTGGTGCGTTGTCTTGGTGAAACAGAACACACACAGCCCTTACCGGACGTTTTTGTTGCAGTGCAGGAAGGAATTTGTTCTTCAAAACATTTCTGTAGGATGCACCTGTTACCGTAGTGCCCTTTGGAATGCAATGGGTAAGGATTATGCCCTCGCTGTCCCAGAACATGGACACCATCATTTTTTCAGCACTGGCGGTTACCTGAAATTTTTTTGGTGGCGGTGAATCTGTGTGCTTCCATTGAGCTGACTGGCACTTTGTTTCTGGATTGAAAAATGGCAGCCACGTCTCATCCATTGTCACAACTGATGAAAAGAAAGTCCCATTCATGCTGTCGTTGCGCGCCAACATTGCTTGGCAACATGCCACACGGGCAGCCATGTGGTCGTCCGTCAGCATTCGTGGCACCCACCTGGATGACACTTTTCGCATTTTCAGGTCGTCATGCCAGATTGTCTGCACAGAACCCACAGAAATGCCAACTCTGGAGGCGATCTGTTCAACAGTCATTCGGCGATCCTCCAAAACAATTCTGTCCACTTTCTCAATCATGTCGTCAAACCGACTTGTGCAAGCCCGGGGTTGTTTCGGTTTGTTGTCACACGATGTTCTGCCTTCATTAAACTGTCACACCCACGAATGAACTTTTGACACATCCATAACTCCATCACCAAATGTCTCCTTCAACTGTCGATGAATTTCAATTGGTTTCACACCACGCAAATTCAGAAAATGAATGATTACATGCTGTTCAAGTAAGGAAAACTTGCCATTTTTACCGCTGGCGGTAAAATTCCATCTGCCATACGGTACTGCCATCTCTGGGACGTATTGACAATGAATGCGGCCTCATTTTAAAACAATGCGCATGTTTCTATCTCTTTCCAGTCCGGAGAAAAAAAATCAGAGGCCTTAGAACTTGAATGCACCTCGTATTTGGTTGCCTTCAGTCTCCGTGCACTTGGAGGAGGAGGAAATTAGTGCTTAACATCTCCTTGCACTTGTAAAAGCAGTCAGATCTCGCTTGCATCCTGAAACAAATTTCTTGATGACTTTCGATAGCTTGTAGGACCCGGGGAGATTTAGAGTTCTGGTGGGGCGTACAATATGTCTTCAAATTTATAGCCATCTCTCTCTGGCACACTATTATATAAAACACAGCATGCATTTATTATGACAATTGCAAATTCTTAGCCAGCCGGAGTGGCCGTGCGGTTCTAGGCGCTATAGTCTGGAGCCGAGCAACTGCTACAGTCGCAGGTTCGAATCCTGCCTCGTGCATGGATGTGTGTGATGTCCTTAGGTTAGTTAGGTTTAATTAGTTCTAAGTTCTGGGTGACTGATGACCCCAGAAGTTAAGTCGCATAGTGCTCAGAGCCATTTGAACCATTGCAAATTCTTCTTGAACATCCACTGGACAATGAAAAATGCTCAATTCTCCTTTTATCTGCCCAAGTGCCAACAAAAGCACATTCTATAAACCGCCTGATTCACGACAGTCAGTTTTTAAAGGTTTCTTTATTGTATGTTCAACTCCTTCCTCCATAAGGATGCATTAAATTTTCACGTGTACCAAATGCTTCGTTTTCAACAATGACGCATGGCTTCGGCATTCCCTTGTTTGATATGGGGCTTTCCTCCTATATTCAAAAATTTTTACTAACGAGATTTTCATGATAAATTGATTGCATAAAAATAGATGAATTTTCTGTATGCTCCAACGTCTATGCAAGTGAACTTATAATCTGCAATGCATAAAGCAAGTAAAATGATGGGAAAATAATTTTTCTAATTATTTGTTACGAGAAAAAAGGCATAACATATACCACGTCCATCTCATTCTACTGATTGGTCATGACTGACAGTCAACTGGCCATCCAAATTGGCTGCTCAACATTCCACATTCGCATCTACACCCTGCAAACCACAGTGAGGTGCATGGCAGAGGGTACATCCTTTTGTGTTAGTTGTTCGGATTTCTTCCCATTCCATTCACGTATGAGGTGTAGATAAAATGATTGTTTGGATGCCTTTATGCATGCAATAACTATTCTAATATTATCTTCATGACCCCTATGAGAGTGATACATGGGGGATTTTAGCATATTCCTGAGGTCATCATTTAAAGCCGGTTCTTGGAACTTCATTAATAGACTTTCCTGGGACAGTTTACGCCTATCTTCAAGAGTCTTCCAGTTGAGTTCCTTCAGTATATCTGTAGCACTCTCCCACAGATCAAACCAACCTTTGGCTATTCATACTGCCCTTCTCTATATATGTTCAACAGCCCATGTGTGTCCTATTTAGTATGGGTCCCATACACTAGAGCAATATTCTAGAACTGGTTGCACAAATGATTTGTAAGCCATCTCCTTTGTAGACTGACTGCACTCCCCCGGTTTCTACCAATACACCGAAGTCCACCACATGCTTTACCCATGACTGGGCCTATGTGATCATTCCATTTCATACTGGTATCCCTACAAAGTGTTACACCCAGGTATTTATACAAGTTAGCCAATTCCAATAGTGATATTATTGAGCTCTGCGCACTGGCTTCGTGGCCAGAGTAATGCCTCTCTGGTTATCAATGGTCGTCCGTGGTTTGGTTTTCCAACCAGATATGTTGGTCTGTGTGTCTTTGACTGGAAGGCTATTGACAGGCCCAGATCTATGGGTGGCAAACCAGGGTGTCTGCCCTGGGTGGCAATTTCAGTGGCCCCAAATTCATATTCTTGAAGAAAAAAAACTAGTTTCACAAAGCGCCTATCATCTGGCGCACATTGCTCTATCTATTATTCATATGATTTTGGCATGTATCCCAGTTGGTTTTTGAATGTTTTTGAATACATTTTAAGTTGATTTCAGAACGAATCATAAGTTGATTTTTGAATGCGAGCACAGCATACACGATGTCTGCCAGGGGAATCCCTGTCGCATATACAAAGAAAAAAAATTTCCCACAGACAGAATGGGATGGAGGTATATGAGCTGAGCTGAATAAATTCGAACGGGTGAATGTTAATTGCCTTTTGTTTCTGTGATTAATTAGGTGAGTGAATGATCAGTATTGTCATAATTATTAGCGGAATCCATAGATTCAGATTAAAAGAATGGAAATAAATGAGTAACAGGAATAACAGGTAAGAAAGATTACATGTTATCTTCCCGGTGTATCCAAGAAAATGAAATTTTGACAGAAAATTTTTGCTAGATCACTGCACTGGTGGTGTACAGTCGCTGATTTGCAGCCACTTAAAGTTCTATTCTAGGAACAGTGTGGAAAATGTGTCGTACGAACATATAATAAATGTGAGATAGGCCTAACTGTTCCATTGATTCTGGCAGGGTTAGTGAAGTTAGCAGAAAATAAGTTTTGGCAACGGTAGGAATAGTTACAGAATTAGTTATGGCAAGATTGTTTGTTAGAATGAGGAAGGAAAAGAATTGGGGACATCACACAAATTATAAGAAAGAATAATATATGAAGATTCCAAATTTATATAAAAATTTCATGCTACTACTTTTCAATCTCATGCTTGAGAAACCTGGGGCATGTGAATAAAATGTTAAACTATTTCCTAACGTAAAACTTTTTGCTTGTAGTACGGTAGATCTAATTGGCGTTTTATATTGGTATTTCGTGAATTATGTTCTGTCATGTTATTTATGTAAATGACGTACATAAAAATGACCGTATGTGCCAAAACAATTATCATATTTGGCGTGTGTTAGAATTGCTGCAATATTACAAGGGCGTATTTTGTCTTATCTGGCAGACATTGAGAAAGTAGACGTAATCAAATCAAGAAACCACAACAGTCTTGGGTACTATTCATATTAACAGCTTTTTCAGCATGAGATTTTCACTCTGCAGTGGAGTGTGCGCTGATATGAAACTTCCTGGCAGATTAAAACTGTGTGCCCGACCGAGACTCGAACTCGGGACCTTTGCCTTTCGCGGGCAAGTGCTCTATCATCTGAGCTACCGAAGCACAACTCACGCCCAGTCCTCACAGCTTTACTTCTGCCAGTATCTCGTCTCCTACCTTCCAAACTTTACAGAAGCTCTCATGCGAACCTTGCAGAACTAGCACTCCTGAAAGAAAGGATATTGCGGAGACTTGGCTTAGCCACAGCCTGGGGGATGTTTCCAGAACGAGATTTTCACTCTGCAGCGGAGTGTGCACTGATATGAAACTTTCTGGCAGATTAAAACTGTGTGCCCGACCGAGACTCGAACTCGGGACCTTTGCCTTTCACGGGCAAGTGCTCTACCATCTGAGCTACCGAAGCACGATTCACACCTGGACCTCACAGCTTTACTTCTGCCAGTATCTCATCTCCTACCTTCCAAACTTTACAGAAGCTCCCCCAGGCTGTGGCTAAGCCATGTCTCCACAATATCCTTTCTTTCAGGAGTGCTAGTTCTGCAAGGTTCGCAGGAGAGCTTCTGTAAAGTTTGGAAGGTAGGAGATGAGATACTGGCAGAAGTAAAGCTGTGAGGACCAGGCGTGAGTTGTGCTTCGGTAGCTCAGATGGTAGAGCACTTGCCCGCGAAAGGCAAAGGTCCCGAGTTCGAGTCTTGGTCGGGCACACAGTTTTAATCTGCCAGGAAGTTTCAGCTTTTTCAGCGTTAGACAACGACATTTTAATTTTTTGTGTAGCAAAATGTTTGACAACCTTCAAGGTAATAGATTCTTTCGCAGAAAGAAAAACATGCCATGTAAAGCTATAGCAACATTAAAGAGAAAAAAATGCTGGGATGTAAGGATTGAAGACATGTGTACTGTCTTGCTTGTCTCTTGTCTTTACTGGTTTTATGTTTCCTATATTTGATTTTATGTCACATAAAAGAGAAAATGGTTCAAATGGCTCTGAGCACTATGGGACTTAACATCTGAGGACATCAGTCCCCTAGAACTCAGAACTACTTAAACCTAACCAACCCAAGGACATCACACACATCCATGCCCGAGGCAGAATTCGAACCTGCGACCGTTGTGGTTGCACAGTTCCAGACTGACATAAAAGTTATTAGCAAATTGTCCATAAGAGTGCAAATTTTCTGAAGAGTTCTTAATCTCCCTGTCACAAATAATCCCACCCAGTATTAATTGTGAGTCTTTTTCTGAAGGGGGGTAGGATGTCAAACTGGCTGACTGGGACTAGTAGAGCACCACAGGACATTTTAATTTCCACTGCACTGAATATGGGTTTGATGGCTTCATTACAAAATATAGACATTTGAATTCCACAGAGTGAAATACAGTGACGTATGATAGAAGAATTCTGTGTGAAGAGGCATAGCACTGCACTTCGATACTCATAAGACCGAATAACATCTCTTACGTTTCCTCGAACATATATGTTTTATATATCAAACTCTTCAGAAATATATGCACTACAAAATGAACATATTTTTGAAATCTCGTTTTTTTTGTACTTTTTGACTTCCTATCTCAAACACTCAAGGGTAAGAGGGATGGAGTGCGTCACTATCAAGTTTTTGCCAGACCCCGAAATATCGTAGATCTGGAGTTGGCTATTGTAGTGTGCATGCTGTGTCGGTTGCACTTGAGTCCTTCAAGTTTGGTTCCATGGTGGTGCGAGGATACTCCACAAGGTGGCGGGTCACGCAGCTGCTGGCAGAGAGAGAAAGCAAATGGGCGGCTCAGTGAGGGTGTGTTGCTCGCTGTGATTGTGCGGGTCCGATTTGGTTGCTAAGTGCGAATCTGATGAGAGTGCTGTACTCAAGTCTGAGGGGCCAATTTGCCCTAGTGTCCACAAACAGCAGTGACCATTTGTTAATTTGGTGGCTAATAAGCTGTTTAAAGCACTATTGTGTCCCATAGCCTGGTTACAGTAGAAGTACGAGTACAAAAAATGTACGTATGTACTATTCTGTGACCAGACTGCACTACCGAGCATATATGGTATGAAACAGTTGGCTGGTCTAAGTGATTTGATATTAGTAATTTGCCCTTGTTTTACTGTCCAAGTTTATTTCACCCATTAAGAAATGTCTTTACTTCAATTGGCTGTAACTTGGTGTTCATATTTAAAGAACTAGCATGTGCTGCTGCTGTTGTTTTACTGTAATTTAGATATTTTCTGCTTTAAAGGGAGTTCCATTTACTCAACCATTACGTAAAGATTAACTGCGTGGATGATCACTCAATTGTTTATAATTATAGTATGGTTAAGTAGGCTGAGCCTGTTGCTTCTCAAAAACTAAGGAAATGTATGAGAACTTGCTGTTAACTTTATAGGTGTGTGTGGAATATGAGTAAGTGGCTTAATCTGTTTGCACTGCTGTTGATCCAGAATTGTTTCATAAAGTCAAGTGCTCTTGCTTGCATTGATCAAATAATTATTTCTTACTTGAGGTGTCTAGAAGCCATTCTAATTGTTAGTTTGTTAAATTGATATGACAGGGAGCAATCATCTATTGGCTTAATTCGCAAATGGCTAAATAAAAGGTTAAAATTAAATGGGTTTAAACCTCTTGACTCTTGTCCATGCCTGGTGCTAATAGGATTATGCTACAGCTATCATAAGTTATTCCAAGCAGCAGCACCAAGAGGCAGATTATCGTAGTATCTCTTGTTTAATTGACTGTCTTGAGTGATTTCTCGAGTCAGCTGTTTGTTAAATTGTGAGCTGTAATTATTTGTTTTAAGGAGAAAAAGTCATATTTGAATATTCGTGAAATTCTTTGTATATATTGTTTATTGTCAGTACTATTTTTTGTCAGCAAACAGAGTTGTAAAGTTTATAATGTTTTGTAATGCTGGTTATCAGAGTTTGTTTATAGTTTTCTGAACTGACTATCTGTATTCAAGTGTTTAAAAGTTTTGAAGGAACTAACAATAAATCTGTTTTTATGTATGATTGTAAAGTGGCTTGGCACCCTACGCCTCTCCTACCATTCCACCTCTCCTACCATTTCAAGTATAGTCATAGCATACTACATTTTTTTCTTTTTGTTAAGTGCGCAATTTTACATTTCTGAACATTTGAAACAAGTTGCCAGTCTTTGCACCATTTTGAAACCTTATCAAGATCTGACTGAATATCTATGCAGCTTCTTTCAGACAGTACTTCATTACAGATAACTGCATCACCTGCAAAAAGTCTGAGGTTAACATTAATATTGTGTACAAGGTCATTAATATACAACACAAACATCAAGGGTCCAAAAACTCTTCCCTGGGGCACACCTGAAGTTACTTCTATATACGTGGGTTATTCCAAAAGTAAGGTCCGATTGATTGCCAAATTGAAACCACAGTGAACATCAGAAATGTTTTACTTGTAACAATTAGCTACACCTTTCAGCTACTTCTGTACGTAGTCGCCGTTCTGACTTAGACTTTTGTCATAGCGTTGTACCAACTTTTCAATAGCCTCATCATAGAAGGCAGCCGCCAGTGCATTCCGCCAATTCTCCACGCTGGCCTACACCTCGGTGTCTGTGTCAAAATGTTGTCGTCAAAGACAGCGGTTCATGTGACCAGAGATGAAACTCAGGGGGAGACAATTGCGAACCGTATTGTGGGTAATCTAACATTTCCATTTGAAAACAATGCAGGAGCATCTTCATTGCCCCTGCAGAATGTGGCTGAGAATTGTCGTGAAGACGAAACAGCACGACAGTTATGAAATGTTGGCTGCATAGCTTCAGGCGAAATTTCTCACCAGGCCCTCGTACTTGGCGGCAGACACTATTTTCTAGACATCTTTACGCACTCACTGCGAGCTCAGAAATGAGAAGAGCGACGTGATGCTAACTGGGGTTATACTAGAGACACTACCCAACACATCTGTGCAAAGCTTTATCGGATTTTCATAGTCGTTTCCATTTCGCGACCGATCGGACCTTACTTTTGGAATAACCCTCGTATAATGATGACTCTCCATCCTAAACAACATGTTGTTTCATCCCTACCAAAAAGTCCTCATTCCAGTCAAAATTTCACTTGATACCCCATAGGACCGTATTTTCGACACTGCAGCCACCTAGTGCATTATAGCCCAAACTGCTGAGGCCATTTGCGTATAACCATTTTTATGATTCATTAGTTATGCTGTAAATAAAGTAAAGCTGTGCTTGACTTAAAGGGTGGTTTCAGCACTATTGTGCTTTCCTAGGCATGGTGGTGTGCCCTTGACTTTCTTCCACCCCTGAACAGACATGTACAGACAGTCAGAGGGAACTCTACATTTCAACACATATTCCAATATGTGGTGCAACTTGACTTGGCATTATTGCCATTGTTATAGGAGAAAGAAGTGATAAGTAACAGAGAAAATTGTAGAATGAAATGGGGATCGAACCTTAAGTCTAACTTTTGTAGTCCAGAACTTAAGTCACTGAGACACAATGGCACATTTATGGACAAACTAGTAATTAGTTATTTATCACACAGAAACTACACTGAGCAAAGGGAACAAGAAGTAAACAAAGAAAACACAGAGGCATTGTATGTTACTCATTATTTGATTAACAGATAATTTACTGGTAAATAAATTTGTTTAAATGATCTACTTATCCAAATAATTATCCAGATTGAAATCTATTTGAATAATACCTCTCTCTTTTCACCACTACACCTTATGCTTCTTTTTCTGTTGATATTATCAAATGTAACGAGTCTTACTATTTCATTTGTTCGATTTATTCACAAATGTCTACAGTGTAGCTGGCTTGGAAGTTTTTTTTTTTTTTGTTAATTGCAAACAAAGTTGAAAATTATAGTCTGTTGTCACACTCCTCAATGTAAATCTTTTTAATTTGTTCTGTTCAAATAGCATTGTATGTAAGTGTTCAAGGCTTATTTCTTTGTGATCTCTCCCCTTTCCCCACTTCCCCATATCTTTTTTTAAGGGCAACTTTAGGAGCCGACGAAGTGAGCATTGATTCAGCACCTGTTATTTCACAGAAATGACCTTCAACAATAGTCAACACTTGGTTATAACTTTAATTTTTGTAATACTGTAGCAATACTTTGTGCACTTTGGTATACAGCACACATCACCTCCATAAAAAACATGGAAAATTGGCAACTAAAAAGAAATTTTAATTCTTAATGCATTGAGAACACTTTCCAGGTCCATTAGTGTCCTACAATGCGTCATACCTGCATAGAGTTTATGATTCTTTATCCTCATGGGAAGGGCATGGGGTTGTTGCTCTGTGAGTAAGTGCCACGTAATGGTGAGTCAGTGAACTGCCAGCCGCATGCTTCCACATGCAAGTGCATAACAAGTAATGTAGACGAACACTACTCACTCTACTATATAGTGCAGCGCTGTGCATTGATTTGCACTTGACCGAATTGGAGTCAGTGGATACGAAATCATTTACCATTTGTAGTTCAGTGTTTTGAACTTTTTTTTTTTTCGGTCTTTTTTTTTTTAAGCTTATAACCCTCCAAAGTTACACTGTACTAAAAATGGAATATGTGGCCACCGGCAGGCACACAGCAGCAGGTGTGAACCTCTGCTGCATCTGCCAGCAGCCTCTTGGCACTCAACATGTTTCTGATTAATACAACCATGTTTCACCCTCCAAAATCCAACATATCATTTTGGAGAAAATACAATATTTAGAACTTATGACTCAATCCGTTTTCACAATCAAACAATTTTCTGTCTTTTGAGAAAGTTTGCATTGTTGTGAACTGTTTTGTCCAACTGAAAGAGCACTTCATGTTGACATAACTGAGGAGTCTGAGTGACACAAAATGACTGGTAGAGCAGAGTGCCAACCACATGCCCCACCACACCACTTACAATGATGTCATTGGCAGGAGATAACACTGTGACTGACTAACTTTAAAAAATAAAAAAAAAGGATATTCGGGAGTGAGGAAAGGGGAGAGATGACAAAAAAAAGAAGCTTTAAACACTCCCATACAATGCTATTTATGCCATCAAATTTTCGAAATGCACACAGACTACTGCTATACACATTTTCAGTCATTGTTGAGAGGACTTCTAGACAGACTGAAGATGCATTTAATAATTTACACACTCTGCAATAACACGATGTTTTAAATCCTCTTAGCTCGTCACAATTTATGCATGGACTTCATTTTTGAGCTTATCCTAAAGCAAATATTCCCATGGCATCAAATTGAATAAATTTGCAAGCCTACTGACAGGTAACATCTTCAAGTCATATCCAGTAACCAAGAAAGAACTGGTAGAGTCCATTCCTAGCCACTAGTGAGTAGTGAGCCAGGCATTCATCATGCTTGTACCATGTACATCTACATATTTCAAGTAGTGCTTCATATAGCAGAGATGTTCAGTAAGAAAATGAGATTATCTATTATCCAGTAAGTAGCATTTTTTCCTTCTATGAAGTAAAAAGCAATTACATAGTCTCCAATAATCCTCCAACAAATGTTCACACTCCCCTGCATCTGCTGCTCAATTTGCGTCAATCAATAGTGAATTTCCAACGGACTAATTACTGCATATATGCTTCTTACATTCAGTTTTGCATGATCTGTATAGTTTACTTCATTGGTAAAGACAATTCTTTCAAGAAAGAATCTATTATTCCAGTATTGTGTCAGAAATGAGTGGCAATTCTGTGTGTGTTTTGCAATCCCACTTTTTAACCTGCTGATAAAGTGACACAATACTGACGGATGACGTCTGCCTGCAAAATGCAAACAATGCTTAGAGATTTGTTACACAGGCATTCACAACTTACGTGTCACTTAACATGTGATTTATGAGCAGTAGCTACTAGAACATTATTTTACTTGCATTGCTTCATTGCTTGTCACACACACTCACTCACTCACTCACTCACTCACTCACTCACTCTCTCTCTACCGTACGTCAGTATTAACAATACTTACCAAGGTGCTATGTTGTACAACATAACTCACCTTTTTTTGAGTGTTCCTTCTCTGTTCTCCGCAAAGATGTGGATAATTTAATGTTTTTAGGTTTTTAAGAGATGTCCCCTCCAACTCTCTCCCTTTACTCCTTCCCACTTTACAATAACTGGTATGTAATACACTAACTGTACCTAGAGGACAATAAGTTACACATTCTATGTACTGTGTATATACTTTAACCAAAGTGATGTATTTTTTTTATTTGAGTATGAGATCATGAAATTCTTCATGAGACAGCAGTTGGTTTGATGCTTAAAAAAACATAAACCAATGATATTTATATCATCTTTGTTAAATTACTTATTGCATTTTGAAGAGTGAAACATGGTTGAATTCTTCTCTTTGAGACGTACAATACTAGCACCAAAAACTGCTCGAGACACATTTGAAAAGGCAAAGTTTATATCGATAAGGATAGTATGTATGACAAGGAACTGTATATTATTTTGAGAGCAATGTCTTACAGTTCACCTGGATGAAAGAATTACAATATTTTACATGGTTCCAAAACTACTTGAACTGAACAACTTAGCTGAATTAACCAACACACTTGAAGCCACTGCCAGTGCATGGTGAATAGTAATTTTCTGTCCTCTTCCATTTGGGTATTGAAGGGCAAAATTATCTACATGACTCAGTATGCTAACTGATCCCTTAATACTAACCATTCCTTCTCTGTGCATCTACAAAAATTTTATTTTCATATATAAAAATCAAAAATTTTCGTTTCAACCACAATTACAGTATTCATCACAGAGACACTTTCTGACTTCCCTCTCATAATTTAAAACTTTACATGGGATTAAGAATTTACAATAAATTAAATAACACAAATCTGTTAAATGTGGAGTTTGATCCATTAAAAAGATTGTTATTTAATACACTAGTGGAAAAATGTTATTATTCAATTGAAGAATTCATGCAGGACAGTTTGGCAACTTGAAAAGAAAAGAAACAATAAAGATTATGTATTGTATAATAAATTGTTAATATATTGTATAAATTGTATTGCAAGCTGCAAAATGACCATAAGTGTTATATATGTACTTGTTAAATTGTTCATGTCTAAAAATTCAGAAATGCCTGCTTAAACATGATAATTACTATAACCCTATTTTTAAAAGTAATTTGATGTGTTTCCAGTACAAAAATCTTTGATTTGCAACTGTACTTTAAGAGACATTAATTTTAATGACAGTCAGGATGTGCCAAGTTACTTGTTGCCATGTTAAAAAATTTGGCAAGTTTTTGGCAAGAAAATAATTAGAAAAAAACACACACACGAAGTGACAACTATGTAGGAGTGGGCTGCTGATGAGAGGAAAAGTATGTGTAAGGCATGGACAGGGTGGGTAGGTAATGAGCATTGATAGATGGGGCAGGCAGGTTTGTCTTACTGGAAGTGACATAATACCCACTGAAAATGTGACATTTGCAGAACAGAAAGATTGTGAGAATGGAGTAGATGCTGAAGGGACAGTGAGTAGTATTTAGTAATCGCCATTTGTGCATGTGGAAGCTGGTGATCTCTTTTCTAAACAAAATGCTGGATAGTACTTGCAGCATAATTAGTATAAAAAATGGCTGCTTTCACACATGACCAGGCAATTATAACTTGATGCAGCTTTCGGAATGTACTTTACATACTTACAATCTAGGCTGACAGCAGTTTAGCTCAACAGAAAGTAATGTCTTAGCAACAGTTACCGTTACACAGTGATATGTAAACTTTTATTGTGATCACATGGTGTTTACATCTCTCACTCTCTAATGTAGTTTGATCTTCTCATAACTCTACATGTGATTGTGCCTCGTGGACATTTAAAAAAGAAGTAACATTAGTTAAGTGCTATTAAATGTGTATATTGTTCATTATACTGCATGCCTGTTACTAGCCACAGCACTGAAAGCAGTTTACCAAAAACATGAAAAAGATTAGTAGAGTTGTCTAACAGTATTACAACCCAAACCATTACACTTCATTTGGCACCCTAGTGCAAGAAACAAATTAGAGATGCTAAGAGAGCCTTCATAATAATAGAAAAAATTTTGAAGAAAATTATGGAAGAAGGTACGGCTTTGTCCAGAAAAATGCAGGTCTATAACTGAAAAAGTGTAAGCAGGCACATGCAGTCAGAAGAAATAATTTTAATTTTATTAAGACCAAATAAGTGTTAATTATTATAAAGGGTTGGTTAACGATGTTAACTGAGCAAGCATAGCAGCAAGGTCAACAGTGAAAGATATTTGCATACTTAAGGAACCTTCAGCATGTAAGAATTTCATCAACGAAATGGGTTAGTTCTGCATGGTGCAACAATCGATCAGCTCATCACTGCATTGCCTGGCCCATGCATAATGCATAAGAGCGCCATGCAGTTAGCTGTATTCCTGATTAGGTGAGCTGTAAACACCACTGATCTGAGATTTTCTTTATTAGTGTTTCATTCTGTAAAGACACATTTCACTGGCTTTGGGTAGTTAGGTCAGAATCGAGCGACACTGCTTAGATACAAATGAGGGTATACCTATGGTATGAAGTTAGTCGTATACCAGTTTGGACTAAGAAGATGGACGATTTAGTGGGTCTTATTAAGGCTCATGGGGAGGAGTTAAAAAGAAACCTAAATACAAATTTCTCAAATTTAAACACACAAGGAGAGGAATTAAAAAGTCATGAGGAGGAGGTAGCTATTAAGTAGATAAAATTTCTAACATAGAAGGGACTTTATTAAATTTACCTAAAAAGTAACAAATGGATATGTAGTCAGAAATTATGTTCACGAACAGGTTAGAGGTAAACAATAATATGCGAAAAGTAGATGAATCGTCAGCCCGTGAATTCATAATCAAATCCCAAGACGTGCAAGGCGAAGTAGAACTATTGGAAATGAAGCAGAGAATTTGGTGAAGTAATAAGTTCCTCAAACACTTTGACTTGTTTGGAGATAGCTGAACAAAAGTGCTACCACCAGTTATTCAGGTAATACTATAGAGCACCAGAGGGAGCTTAAAAACTTGTGGGAACAATTAGAATGGAAATCCAAATACCAGAACAATTTTAAGACATTGTGTCCATTCAATGGACCTTTAGGAGAGAATTTATAACTCCTTGTGAATATACTAAACTGTATGATGGTCAAAAACCTAAGTCTGAAATATATTGAAGCTGTTATGAATACGTGAATGAAGAATTCAGTTTTGATTTCAGCACACGTCAAGGAAGTAGGCTTACTAGTAAATAGTCACGTGTGTAATGGCTTTAAGTTTCGTGGTAAAAAAAAAAAAAAGTGAACATTAATAGATACGAAAAATAAGCTTTAATCTGTGAACATGTATATCTTAATACATTGTGTGAATGAACTACTGTCTATTGGAAGAGAAGTATTCAAGTATAGGTACTGCTGCAGTCTGTAGATAGACAGTATTGTCTAATAAGAAGTGTATTGTTTAACAGGTCAACGGGAGGTTAAGATCTGAGACGAACAGGGTGGTCCAAAAGTCTGGAAACACTTTCATGAAACCCAAACACAGCACCAAACAGTAAAACAAAGTCCCTACACATGGGTGGAGAAGGGGGGAGGGGGGGGGGGGGGTGACTTACAGCAGGGCCAGCGAGAAATTCTGCACAAATGCAGAACTGCTTCACATGTGCAACTTTCTGGTCACAGTATACACACTTATCAGGCTTGTAAACAGAGAAATGGAACTGTCATGCTCATTTAGTGTATGTCTCTAAGCACAGATGTTGCTTCTTTTCTTTTTACCCAGTACCTGGGGTATACCATACCTGCTCTTTTCACAATGTACAATGCAGTTATGGAAAGGTATCATGTTATTCCATCACCCTATCAACAGATATCATGGTTCTAAAACAAAAAATAAAAATAAATTATGCTTAATATGCCAGATTGATTTTATGCCCACATTAGGTAACTAAACACTCTTCATGGCAAGGGTATTAAACGTGTCTCTCAATAATTAAAGAATAATTTTTTTAATTGTGTAAGTATACCTTGAACAACCAGTTTAATACAAAACTTTTCATATAACAATCTTCTCCTGTGTAACATGGAGTTGGATGAGGCACAGCTAATAAATAACAATTTTAAATTAGAAGGAGAAAGAAATCCAATACCTGCTTAATATCAAGCACATGGCACATTGATAGAAGTATGCAGTTGTGAAGATTTTTGTCACTAATTCATTTTCAGTACAGAGAAAGATCTTTCACACTCATAAGTAGATCTGAACATGGAAATAACTGAAGCTTTGTGATGCAGGTACGGAAAATTCTTGCTGTGGAAAGTTTTCATAGGATTCTTTTGTACTTTGTACTGCTAAGAATTTGTCCTTCATCCATGTATTGCACTGCAGGTCAATCGATTCTATCTGTAGATGATTTGGAGCATCTTTGACTGATGCTGAAAATCGCTGTGCAAAGCAATAAATGATAAGACACACACTCAAAACATCTACAAATTGTGCTCGAAATTGCTCCTTAATTTTTACAGTTACTGACACATATTCATTAAATCTAGTACTTTGTAGTGTTCCCTTTGCTCGGGAAAATACCGTGAAAAATATAAAATAGAAAATCTGATTGGGTTTTGAATTTTGGTGGTTTCAGTTACGGATAAGGCAGACTTCGTATTATTGATTGAGATCGTGCTGTAATTTGACCGTGCATGGCAGACCGGGTCGGCAACACAACAAAAAGCGACTGTACAGAAATAGCATCAGAAACTAATTGAAATTTACCTTATAATCTTGTTAGATACGCAGTATTAATTATAATATAGTCTTCATGGCTGTCCTCCTAATTTCTCTTGTAGGACGACCCGTCTTTCACTTTTCTCCGTCTGTTGAAAACTTCTTCAAGTTGTCATTGTCATGATCAATTTACAAATTTGGCGATAACCACCTCGAATCACTATTGAAACAACCTCGCTTTGTAATATAATTTCAATTTCCACCCAAAAGCACATTCAACACAGCGCCAAAAATTACACGTCTTTCGCATGAAGACAAGAGAGAGAGTGTAATCAATTAGTTGTTAAAAAAACAAACACCTACGCAAAAGTAAAAAAAAAGAAGATCAAAATTATTTATAAAAATCGGTCGCTGGCACAGCGCTCTTCTGCGTGCGCGATCGTGCGTTATATCTTTGTATTGGCGGAGGCGCGGTAGTCAAAGTACCATTACAACTTTTGTGGACCAAATCAAGAGCAAGGAAATGTGCAGTGTTTTCAGACAACACTTGGCTCTCCCAAAAAGCAAGCTTACTTTCAAAAGCATTTAATTTTGCCAACATGACAGAATTTAAACTATTTTTACCTTGCAAACTGATGTTCAGACTGTTTATGCGAGACATAATGTTCATGAGAAATGCCAGGTCTGATATCCAGCAAGGATCTTCTCATTTTGGTTCACTCTTTTCCCTCATGTAAGAAATGTACTACAGCCAAACATAAATCAAAAAATCTTTTCAGCATTTACCTTCACTGGGCCAGTGTGCTTCATTATAGAAAGGTATGTTATCATACTCCTCTCCCAATTCCTCCAAGAAATGCTGGAACTGGCAATGCATAAGCCCATTTGTTTCCAGATAGTTCATAGTATGAACAACAATTTGCATGACATTTTCTAACGTTACCGATTTTGCACAAAGCAACCCTCGATGTAGAATGCAGTGACTTCCATACAATGTCTCTTCTGTGCATCCTAGCTTTTTATGTATCAGTGCTACGAGTTATCTCAGATGACCTCGCATTGCTGGTGCTCCATCTGTGGGAACTGAGACTAACCAATCCCAATCCATACCGAGACCATAAGTTGCTTCCTCTACAGCATGGAGTAAGTCTACACCTGTCGTAATCCCTTTCAAAGGCATACCTTGTATGTACATCACTACCTGATCTGTATCTGTAAGGCTACAGTCACAGTGGCTCTGATATCACTTGATTCTGCCCACATCAATATCGGCTGATCTTTTCAAATTAGTACGCCAGTGTGTGCGCAGTCACACTATAGCCGATCTTATCTCCCAAACATACAGACTTTGGATCACAATTGGTGACATACAAATCAGTTTGTTTTCTTCGGTTAAATTGGCCAAAGTTCTCACACACAAAATGTGGAGGGTAAGAAACTGATAAGTTTACTCCAGGAAAGAGTAAGTTTGTGGCATCCTGAGGCTGAAAATATCATAATCAGGATATAGTTCGGAATCTAGGGACAGAAATTGCAGGTTTATTGAAAACCTTGAACAGACCAAATTTTTATTGGAAATTTTGGGTGTAGATTATAACCTCAAGAAACAATTTTTTTTTTAAGTGAAAAGGAAGGAGAAGGTGTATCATATATGAATATAGCTACTGTACTGGATCTTTTTTGTGGTAGATTATCATTAGTTGTCTATAAATTATTATTACTGCTTACTGGCATTTTATGCCAGTAGGGTAGTGATTTTGTTAATATGAAGTGGTTTGCAAATGTGGTGAACTGTATGTATTTCCACTTTTAAGTACTGTAGCTTATCAGAATATCTTATGCTACACTCCACATTTGCCTTTAACTCATGTGCTAAATGACAGCCATTGAATGTTAATCGACCTACGTCAACACAAGTTTTAAAAATATACAGTGAAACAGTGTGTTTATAACTTGCTTTTGAAAGTCTCTATGAATTATCTTGAGTATTCAACAGAAAATTTCTTTTATCATCTCATATATTCGTAAAACATGTCTGGTTATTTCAGTAACTGAGGAGAGAGTGTATAGTACTTGCCATGTTCTTTACGAGAGGAGAAAGCTCATTCACATGCATTCAGCATCTCTTTAATAGCAGAAGCTGCTATGCAGCACTCGTATCCAAGCACAGAGGTGTTGTCATATCCACCCCATCCTAAGAGGTTAACATCTAACCTACTACATACAAATAATAGATTCTAACTGAAACTAACCTCCTTTGACTCTGCCAAAAATGGATGGAGATCAGATGCATAATGACCATGTTATCGGCTAATGCTATCAGGTGATGGTGTCTTACAACTGTTGCCAGTGCCACTGTGAACACAGCAGCCTAAGACCTGTTGCTTCATACAGTGCAACAGAGAAAGCAACGAAGTCCTTAGATTTGTGTATTAATGGCCTGTGCACATTGCTGGCAATAACATTTACACTGGAGGTCTTGGGGACCATGGACATTCACTATTATAAGAAAATGAAACATGTACAGCTGTCCTTATGACCTTCTTTAATGTGTACCTACTAGTTTCAGCACTTCAATGCGCCATCTTCAGGCCATAGTTGATGCTAAAGGGGAGTTGATGGTTGGAGTAGTGACATCACTGTTACAGATAGCCTGCATAATCAAGTTAAGCTGGCCACTGATGCAGCATCACGGATTGTGATAAACCCTTTAGCATCAACTATGACTGGACGATGTTGAACTGAAGTGCTGAAATGGATAGCTACACAATAAAGAAGATCATAAGGATGGCTGTACATGTTTCATTTTCTTACAATGGTGAATGGCTGTGGTCCCCAAGACCTCCAGTCATTTTCTTACAATAATGCTCACATATCATGTCATTATTTTTGTTTGGAAAGGCCAATTTTTTGAAACCTGATAACTTTAGTGGGACACGAAGTTCTGCAGTATCAATGAAACAGTCTTTTATCAACTCCCTTTTGAAAAATGTTTTTCCAGATCTTGTTATTCTTTACTCAGTTTTGAAACTTGATTGCCATTCTGGAAAACTGAAAACAGTACATACAGTAAAATTGATATGAATGTAACACAAGAAACAAAGAGTTCAAGAGAAGAAACTTCCTGGCACATTAATACTGTGTGCTGCACCGAGACTCAAACTCACGACCTTTGCCTTTCGCGGGCAGGTGCTCTACCAACTGAGCTACCCAAGCACAACTCACGCCCCGTCCTCACAGCTTTACTTCTGCCAGTACCTTGTCTCCTACCTTCCAAACTTTACAGAAGCTCTCCTACGAACCATGCAGAACTAGCACTCCTGAAAGAAAGGATATTGCGGAGACATGGCTTAGCCACAGCCTGGGAGATGTTTCCAGAAACTCGAACTCGGGAAACATCCCCCAGGCTGTGGCTAAGCCATGTCTCCGCAATATCCTTTCTTTCAGGAGTGCTAGTTCTCCATGGTTCACTTCTGTAAAGTTTGGAAGGTAGGAGACAAGGTACTGGCAGAAGTAAAGCTGTGAGGACGGGGCACGAAACGTGTTTGGGTAGCTCAGTTGGTACAGCACTTGTCCGCGAGAGGCAAATGTCCTGAGTTCGAGTCTCGGTCCAGCACACAGTTTTAATCTGCTGGGAAGTTTCATATCAGCGCACACTCCGCTGCAGAGTGAAAATCTCATTCTAAGCTCAAGAGATGACAGTTATTATGTCTTACATTAAAAACCTGTTGATGTGCCTCAACCACTTTTATAAGTGCACTTAATTTGGCTTACTTTTCTTCACTGTTCAGTACACTACACTTGTCTTTATGAAATTAATAGTAGTGTCTTTCAATTATGAACTTTGGCTGGCCACCTATTATTTAGCAGCACAGCAAACACTGAGTTTTCACCTGCTGCCATGAAGAAGAATTGCAATTCCCAGTCATGTTTAAATGACAGAGAATACAGATCCCCTGTTCTTTGCTTTTTTCCAATACTCACCATTTCTCAGTACATCTCACGTAAGGCTACTGTCACCAGAGAGAAGCAAAACTGGGTGTACTTCACTCCTCCTGGTACCAAGTAAACAAGGAAGCAGAACTATCGCCGCTCATTTGGTATACTTTTCTAGTCACCGATGTCACTCTTTGACTATCTGCTGGCTGAAACGAGCACACCAGCACTGCACTTTCGCACAGTGTGCAGCATTTGGCCAGCCCCAACTCACAGGCTACGTCACGAATGTGGCAGCCATTCAGCATTGTTAGCCCCAACAGGCAGAAGCCATACTTTGTTGGTGCTGCACCTTTTAGCAATTTTCATCAAGAAAAACTTTTCCTGTAGTGTTTTTCTTCAGTACACCAGTGTAGAAGTATGCACACAATCAGCTAACTGAAAAATCCATATAATACTCACATTTATTTATATATGAAAGCTGACTTTGTAATTTTCGTTTGTGTGAGACTGCGTGTACAAGAACCGTGTGCTGATTTGAAGTTCTAGATTAGCTTTTTTTTACTGTTTGCATCACTTCTGTGTAATCTTCACTGATTATATCAATACCCATTCTTATAGTGATAAAATGTGAAATTTCAAACATTTGCAACTGCCATGATAAACTAGCACTGTTATTGCCAACTATAGACTTAAGTTAGATTGTGCTCTTTTAAATTTCATGAGAACAGTTTGCCTATCCTCATTCAAAACAATCATTCGCTAATTTCATTGTACAGTTACCTCAGAAATTGGTTAGTCTGAAATTTTGGATGCTTACAAAACAATATTTTTGTAGGTTACCGGTACAAGTGTTTTGGATACATAATTTATTTTGTAGGAAATTCACTTTATATTAATGCAGGTAAACAAGCTGTTTTGAGAATTTTCAGAAGCTATCAATGTCCTTTGTATAATTTATGAGCTATTTGTAGCAAATCGGCATCTGTGGTTTAGTTACTGTAGCAGATTTTCTTACTAACATATTGTGTTACATCTAGTTTTCCCTTTAAGAGGAGCAGCCCTACATATTATCCGCATCTATCACAAATTAACTCTGTTTTCGAGTCTGCTAACAACTATGCCTAATTAGCATCAAAACGTTTTAGGAAACTAGTATTTTTTTACTATAGATTTTTATGTTGCCTAAATAGAAATCTTGTTTTGTATATCTGCTTAAGTTTTTACGGAGAATTAGCAACTTTTTATCTCACCAGATTAGGGGATAGTCAGTGGGCTTAATTTAAAGCTATTTTTTCACTGTCTCGCAATACACTGCACCATCCAAAAAGCTGCCCCACCGTGAATGCTGTTCACAAACATGGGATGATTTGGTTGACGTTCATTGGCAGCTGGAAATTGCCCTGACTACTGTCGAACAATTGGCAGCTGCTGCGAATCAGTGTGTTGGAAAAGCTCCCGAGAGTCGTGTATGTGCGATACCTGTACCAGAGGTACCCCAAGTACTATCCTCTCCTGTAAATCCTGTCTCCTATGCAGGATATACAGAATCTGTCATTACTCGTCCACTTGACTGTGAGTAGCGTGTTGTACTGATTCTCCTAACCAACAAGTTTAAGGTGCTATCTTTCACTGAAACTGAGCTAGTAGGACTCACTCCACCCATTTTGGGAAAACCAGTTTTGTCTGTTGTCAGGACGCAGAAAACGCAAAAGGGCAGGGTCTATTAACCGTTTGCAATTCAAATGTATGGCAAATGATGGTACCTGTTACGGAAATGGCAGCAAGGGACAGGAAAGGACTCCAGGTGCACTCAGTATGTATGCCTGGGGGCATCATTCAACACGTTGAAGAGGCTATTCTGGCAACCATTGAGGGAACAGGGTGCAACCAGCTGAAGATTGTGGTGCATGTTGGAACAAATGATGCCTGTCGTCTGGGCTCCGAGGTCATTCTTGGGTCATTCCAGCGACTGGAAGAGAAGGCTGAGAAGACCAGCCTTGTGTGCTGAAGTTCAACTAAGCTCACAATTTTCAGCATTGTTCCCAGAACTTATAGTGGCTCTTTGGTTTGAGTCGAGGACTGAACCAGAGACTTTGATGGTTCTCTGACAAGCTAGGCTGCGACTTCCTGGACTTGTGCCATAGGGTAGAGAACTGTAGGGGCTCCCTAAATGTGTTAGGTTTACACTACATATCAGAGGCTGCTACTCAGGTGGCTTACTGTATATGGGGTGCAGTCATGGGTTTTTAGATTAGGCGACACACTACCCAATCCAGATAACGATAGCTGTAGGAAACCCAGAAGTATCAATGTAAGATTGAAAGAAATGCTTCCCACAGGTGAGAGTATTAAAATTTAATGGTAAAGTGCCGATGCATTTGCAAAAAAGTGGCAGAGTTTGAAGTGCTCATAAAAAGCCGTGAATCTCACAATATTAGGAACAGAAAGATAGTTGAAATCTGAAATTGACAGTAGTGAGATTTTTGGGGAAAATTTCAGTATATAATGAAAGGGTAGACAAATGGGAAATGGAGGTACCGGTAGTGTATTTGTCACAGCAGACAAGAAACTCGAATCCAACGAGATAGAAATTTAAGCTGCATGTGAGATTGTTTGGGCAAGACTGAGTATCAGGGGTAGGCATAAAATGATAATTAGAAGCTTCTATCACCCACTAGACTCGCCGCCTAATGCATCTGAAAAATTTAGAGAAAACCTCAGTTCACTAGCAAGTAAGTTCCACAATCATACTGTAATAATTCGTGGAGACTTTAATCATCCAACAACTACGTGGGAAAATTACAGTTTTGTGAGTGATGGCCATAATAAGACACCCTGTAAAATATTACTAAATGCCTTCTTAAAAACTACCTCTAACTGATAGTTAGCAACCCCACTCGTGATGTAAATATATTGGATCTAATGGTAACCAATAGACCTGACACATTTGAGGATGTCCACATTGAAACTGGTACCAGTGACCATGATGTGGTTGTGATAACAATGATTTACCAAAGTACAAAGGGCAACTAAAACAAGCAGAAAGATCTCTGTGATCAATAAGTAGATAAAAAAAATCAGTAGTGTCATATATCAGTCAGGAATTTGAAACTTTCAGCACAGGGTAGGAGCACATAGAGGAGCTCTGGCTCAAGTTTAAAAAAATAGTTGACCATACAATGGGTAGATATGTACTCAGTATAACAGTTAATAATGGGAAGGAACCTCCATCATTTACAGTCACTATAAAGAAACTTCTAAAGAAGCAGAGATTGCTGCAAAATAGGTGTAAAACAAAGCATAGGGCTATAGACAGAGAGATGGAGAATGAAACACGTTTGGCTGTCAAGAGAGCAATGCCTGACGCCTTCAATAACTACCGTAGCAGAATATTTTCAAGTGACCCTTTCACAGAACCCAAAGAAATTCTGGTCATCTGTAAAGGCTATTAGTGGCACCAATGTTAATGTCCTGTACCTAGCAAATGAGATGGGAATTGAAATTAGGTGTACAAAGGAAAAGCTGAAATGCTGGATATTTCCAAATGTTCCTTTACAAAGGAAAACCCAAGAGAACTGCCCAGCTGAAATGATTAAAACTGAACAAAGTTCCAGGGCTCGATGGAATCCCTGTCAAGATTCTATATTGAATTTGCGTCTGAGTTAGCCCATTCTAACTATAATCCATTGTAGATCCCTGTAACAAAAAACCATGCCAAGTTTTCTGAAAAAGGAACAGGTTACACCCATTTACAAGAAGGGTAGTGATTGACTGAGAGGGGTTATGGATCAAACGGTGAGTTCATCAGTTCTGTGATTCTGAAGTTAGTCACAGAAGAAAGAGGGTTCACTAAAAGTGAACAGATCCAGTCAAGGAAGTCAAATTATAAAATAATAAACATTAAACAGTGAATGACTTAAAAGGTGAAACTAAATTAAAAAAAAACTAGATGAAAGGGGTGGTTATAGAGTCACAGACTGAGAAGACTAGAAAAGAGGTCCCAACTACAATCAACCTGCCCCTGTTCCAAGACTAAAGTAGAACTTTATACCTGGGAATAAAAACCACTTTCACGGAGGAAACTGAGGACCAGTTCAACCATCCATGAATCATCTGCTAATATTAAATTTAAGGAATCGGGAAGACTATGCATAGCACGAAGGGCTGAAAGAAAGGGGCATTCCACCAATATATGCGAAACCGTCAGTCTGGCTCCACAACCACATTGTGGGGGTGGGTCGTTACGTAGGAGGAAACAGTGGGTGAGCCTGGAATGACCAATGTGTAGATGGCGTAAAACAGTGGACTCCTTCCAAAAGGAGCCAAAGGAAGAGCGCAAAACTGCAGTAGACTCCTTGATTGTGATTACTGTGAGGAGTGGCGCACCAGATGTCATTCCATTTTTGGGTAAAGAGAGATTTGACATAGATCTGCATCTGGAATCACGAAAGGAAATTGGGGGGGGGGGGGGGGGTAAGTATCTGCTTCTCTAACCAAATGGTCAGCAGGTTCATTCCCTGGGATGCCCACATGACCTGGGCCCAGAGAAAGACAATGGAGCAGGTGGCACATCCAAGGGCAGAGAAAGGGCCATAGGTAGCAGAGACCAAAGGGTGACAAGAGTAGCATTGTTCGATAGCCTGCAAGCTGCTCATTGAGTCTGAACAAATTAAAACACTGTGGACAGAGGCATGAGAAAAAAAAATGGAGCACTTTCTGAATAGCTAGAAGCTCCACTGTGAACACACTACATGATCCCAGCAGTAAGTGCTGTCCTAAGCCAATAGGAGATGTGAAAGCAAATCCCACCTTATCGATTGTCTTAGAACCATCAGTGTAAAAGATGGTGGCACCCTGGAACTCTGCAAGGATGACAGATACAAGATGCCAGAAAACCATAGGAGTGACAGAGATCTTAGGATCCTGGAATAGATCAGTCTGAATCTGTGGTCTAGGCACCATCCAAGGGGGAGTATGGGAGGAAAGACATGGGTTGTATTTCAGTGGGTGGAGATGGAGATCCCAACAGGGGAAATGAGATACATACCAACCAGCAATCCCACCCATAGGCGGATGTCAGGAGGGAGACATCCCTCACTGGCGAAGAGGACAGGGTATAGTGGATGGTCAGAGAATCAGCAAATGGTGACTGTATAAGAAACTAGGAGATGGCTCCATCGTATTTGTAGAGGGGGAATCCCCCCTTCTGCGTGGAGACTATCAACGGGAGTAGTGCCAAAGGCACCAATAGCCAGATGCACCCACAATGATGAACAGTGTCAAGCAGTTTCAAATTGGATGGAGCTGCTGAGCCTTAAACCTGACTACCATAGTCTAGTCTGGACAAGGCCACAGCAGAGAAAAGATGGCAAAGAGTGTAATGGTCTGCACCCCAAGATGTGTGGGCAAGGAGGTGGAGAGCATTAAGCTTCCATATACATGTAGTGTTTAGTTAGAAAATGTGGGGCAGCCACATCAGCTTGTTATAAAAAATATGCCCCAAGAAACAGGACTGTGCTACAACATCGAGGAGCTGGTTGCCTAAATAAAGTTCTGGATCTGGGTGTACTGCGGGTCGACGATAAAAATGCATAACATGCATTTTTGAGGGAGAAAACATGAAGCCATGGGCAGTGGCCCACGTGGAGACCCACTAGAAGGTACCTTGGAGCCGACACTCAGCAGATGCTAATGAGTGGGAGCTGCTCCACATGCAAAAATTATCGGTGTACAATGCTGGGGTAATCAGAGGCCCAACAGAGAACACAAGCAATGAGGAAGAGTGTGACACTTAGCACAGGACCCTGTGGGATAATGTTCTGAATCTGAAGGATGCTGTGTGAAGTGCAAACTTGAGCCCAGAAGAGCCAGTGAGATAAAAATCAGAAGGGAACCACAGAAGCCTCAGTCAAGGAGCGTAACTGAAATGTGATGGTTCCAAGCCATGTTGTATGCCTTATGTAGGTCAAAGAAGACCACTACAAGGCGTCGGTGAGTAAAAGCCTGTCGGATGGCAGATTCCAATTGGAATAAATGGTCAGTTGGAAATAATCCTGCCCCGAAGCCACACTGATACGGGAACAAAAGGCCGCAAGGTTTGAGTACCCAACATAATCTGAAGCTGACCATCCTTTCTAGCAGTTTATAAAGTACATTTGTCAGGCTAATTGGGCGGTTGCTGTCTAGAGATGTTGGGTTCATCCCAGGCTTAAGGATGGCGATAATTATACTGTCTCACCATTGTGAGGGAAAAGCACCTGTGAGCCAAATGAAGAAGGGTAGTAGAAGTAATCCACTAAACTACTGTTCAATGTCCTTGATATCAATGTGTTGTAGAATCTTATAACATATCCTGAGCTCAAACACAGTGAGCTATCTCGAACAGAATTACCCCCTCAATGTCAACCAACATGGATTTCGGAAACACTGATCATGAGAAACCCAACTCTTAACATTTTTCACATGACACACTGAAAGATTTGGATCAAGGCAATCAGGTAGATGCAGTATTTCTGAGTTTTTGAAAAGCATTTCACTTACACTTATTGTCAAAAGTCAATTATATGGGGGTATCAGATACAGAGAAGGGTAGCAGGTACGGTCACAGCTTTGTTTCATCTCTGGGAGAGTGTCACAGAGATACTGAAGAAATTGAACTGGAAGACTCTTGAAGATAGATGTAAACTATCCCAACAAAGTTTCTTAATGAAGTTTCAGGAACTGGCTTTAAATGATCACTCTAGGAATATACTACAACCCACTAAATATCGCTCACACAGGTATCATGAGGATAAGATTATAATGTTCTTCCTGCGCTCCATACGTGAATGGAACAGGAAGAAACCCTAATAATTGGTGCAATGGATGTACCCTCCACCATGTACCTAATGGTGGTTTGCAGATTTTGGATGTGGATGTATATGTAGATCTTGAAACTGTCATCTTGCAGACAGCTTGAAAATTTCCAAAGGGAAGGTGGTCATGGGACATATCAGACAACAGAGAATTTCACCAGAAAAATGATGACGTTATTTTGAACACAGCTTTATTCATTCTCAAGGTATAATCAATTGCGTGTGGCAGCACTGATATGCTCAGCAGCCCGACTGATCTGTACCAAAATGACATCAAATAGAGTTGTAAACAGCGCAAAGTACAATTCCCATGCCTGGCATATTACATGATTCATTTACTTGTGCTCACGTTTTAATCATTGTTTCCTCTTTTATATATAACGAAAATGTCATTTACACAACAACACATCGAAATTATCTGGCTGTCAGGAGAATGAAGCATCATTGCTGAGGACTTCAGCAGTCACCATCTGACCAGACAACCCACTTCTCACATTGCAGTTCCCAAACTTTTTGCCAAATCCAGGCAACAGGCTCCTTCGCAGTTAAACTGAAAATTGGGAGACAAAAATCTGCCACCAATGAAGCAACAACAGTGAATGTGCTGGCATCATTTAGCAAGAGTCCACTACAGAGCACTCACCAACTGTTGTGAGAATGTGGAGTCAGCTGTACCTCAATTATGTGAACTTTATCGCAGCACAAATGGAACCCTTACAAAATTCAACTGCTCCAACATCTGAATGAAGATCACCCAGACTGTCATGTACAATTTTCAGAATGGGTGATGCAACAACTGCAGATAAACCATTATTTTCTGAATCAGGTACTGTTCAATGGTTAAGCGAATTTCTTAATCAATGTGAGATGAACAAGCAGAATCACAGATATTGGTCGGACACAAATTTCCACTGGATTGATGAGTCTGATCAGGACTGGGTTCAGAGGACAACATTAACACCTGACACAATGGACAGCATATCGAACTGCTCCTGTGACTGTGTTTTCTCTCACGAGTGTGTAACGTCAGCTTAAAGCCTTTTCAGTAAGTAACACTCATGCTGCTGAGTGTATCACTGCTGCCACATATAATTCGGTATAACTCTAGAAATGAATAAAGCTATGTTCCAAATAAAAATGCTGTTATTTTTCTGGTGAAATTCTGTATCTGTATCTGTCTGATATCACATGACCACCTTCCCATTGGAAATTTTCGACTTGAACCAGAGATGGTGGCATTCAAGATGACCACCATGTTGGTGACATAGCCTATAACTTTTTTCTCCTCCCTCACGTGTAGATGCTTTGTTTTAATGTTTGGGTTTTACGTAGGTGTTTGGGTTTTATGTAGGTGTTTCCGGACTTACGGACCACCCTGTATTTACAGTCCAAATCCGGCTGATGGTTATATTACTTCCCGCTGAGGGCACATGGAGCCATTGTTGATGTAGTGTCTCTCACAGAACTATTGCCAGAACTGGAAAAAAACATTATTTAACAGTACATCACAAGTTGTTTATTAATATTTATTAAAATCCATTATTTTATTATGCATTTATTTAGTATTAAATGAAGTAAATGAAACTGTAAAAGTTTTGTTAATTGCATTATGACAAATGTTCTTAGTCTTGCAGTCATTTTTAACTGGTGCAACAGAATGTAAGATTAACACTAAATTCCTTAGAGGTGCGAAAGCATCACTGCAAGCTAAATATTGTACTCACTTTATTAGAATTGAATATTAAATGAAAGTTGTAACTGCAGAATATTTATTCCAGTGACACCCTCTACATGAGCTTACAGCATTACTAGTAACAGAAATAGCAAGATATTTTATATGAAGCTAAGGACTATTAATCAATTTTATGATACTGATACTAATTTTATTTCATTAAGTAGTGGCACAATGCCCTTATTTACACAGTCATTCATTTATTATTAAACGAAAGAACTAGAATTATAAATCTTTAGGTTTACTACATGTTAGCAATGTTACAAAAAGGGGTAAGAGGAATGAAGGTGTGTGGCGTGCCAGTGTGTAAGTGAGAAAGCTATGGTTTTGAGTTTCAGTTTTTTTGCCGTCATAATCTTAAGATATTGCTAAGACCACTGTTCTTTCTCATCAGAGGGTGCTGATGAATAATGGCTTAGCAGCTGATGCACAATAATAATAATAATAATAATAATAATAATAATAATAAGAGTTGAGTTATCTCTGTTGAGAGTGTCTAGCAAATAATGACTGAAGTAAAGGGAATAAAAAGGCTGTATTTCTAAATGCACAAGGGCTATTCAGAAAGTAGGGAATATTTTGGCATAAAAAAAAAAAACTAAGTACAAGATATACATTTTAATATATAGATCTGAAAGAGCAACTGACATACTACTTTTCCACATAGTCACCAAACACATTGAGGCACTTATCATAGCAGCGGACAAGCTTTGAAAGACATTTGTCATAAAATTCTGCTGCCTGAGACTTGTGGTAGCCTAGCTTTTGAGTGACAACTACAAACAAAAAAGTCCGTCAAACTTGTGGAAAAGAAAGTGAAAGCTCCGTTATTGTGAAGCGATGGTTTTCATGAATCGTTTCATCAACTTTAATGACAAGATCGTCAGTCACAATGCTCGGGCATCCACTCTTCTCTTCATCATGAACGTTGGTTTGGCGATTTAAAACCCGAATGCACCATTTCCGGATGGAACATTCACTCATTACGTTGTTTCCGTACACTTCACAAAGTTCACGATAAATTTCTATAGGTTTTAGGTTTTTGCCAACAAAAACCTCACAACTGGTGGGATTTCCAATTGCAGTGCACATTTCAAATTCGAATACCGAAAAAATCAGATGCACAGAGATGTTCCCGCTGTCACGGATGGATCTGCCGAGCATGCATATACCAAAATATACGTGATCGGCATGTGCCTAGAGGGGTCAGATGGAAACATTCCCTACTTTCTGAATAGTCCCCTTATTACTTTAAGAGACACAAAAGTGAAGATCTAACGAGTTATTAAGTAAATGTGTCTTATTTTATAATAACTGGAAAGATTAAACAGTGATTTAGAGCAAAATTAGAATTATTCTCAACCGAAGTAGAAAAGCTATATTTTAATATATATATATATATAGCGAGCATTTGCCTAAAGAAATGAAGGGGAAAAATGTATGTTTCAGGCACTGAAAACTGCATTTTTGTGATTATTTTGAAGCAAGCTGAATGTGACCACTTTAATAATAAAGAATAAAGATAAACTTTATACTTTAGTAACAATGAATAGATCCCTGGCAGACAATCACTGACAAATATTTATTGGAAGGTGAAGACTTCCTTGAAAAGTTATGGCATTAGGAGAAGTATACATACAAAAGAATGAACAACCAGGTAGAGTCGACACGCAATGGAGAAACTGCATCATTGTGACACATAAAGATAAGGATTGGAGGCCATAAATGATGTTAAGAATTGAAGATGGGGCATACTTAAATTATTTATGTAGATATTGGAGGAGAGAAGGCTAGGTGAATCAAGGAAAGAATGGTCTAATCCCAGATAAAGGGAATCCATAGACACAATGACCTGAAAGTTTTTTGTATACACAATGACCTGATGCATTTTTTGTATAGAGGGATTAATAAAGGAACACTTTCATCAAAGAAGATGGAAAAGTATTTAGACAGTATCCGCCCACAAGAGGAAGTGTAAGTGAAGCTCTTACAAAGGTAGGAAGCTGTACAGTGACTGTTAGTAACGTTGCAAAACTGTTTTCCAAAAGATAGGTACAAGCTAATAGACTTACCTGGGTAGCAATGATTTTTCGAATTTGCTTTTGACTTACCACAGATCTGAGATTTGAAATTGTGGAAAGTGGTGTAGATTAAAATGTCAGCATGTAGTACCTTATGGTAAAGATGAAGTTGTACACTTTCTATCTTGATAAATTTGAGAAACTTCTGCTGTTGTAATCATTGGGTTGAAAGTAAAGTAAATTCAATTACCTTTGAGTAAAAGTACTGTAATAATGATATAGCCTGATCAAATGAGGCAAATTTATTTCACATCTGCATCTACGAAAATGAAACTATGTATGTGTAAAGTTAGTGTATGAAAGTACAAGCGAAACCCAATACAAACAGCGTAATAAAATGCATAATGGGGAAGTCACTTACTAGAATATAGCATGCAGTGGACAACTGTATGGTTGAACAGACATACATCAGTACCTTAAACTGATTATGCCAAGTGTAAAATGAGGGTAGTGAAGAGAGACTACCTTTCATTTCAGCAACCTGAATTATGTGATTACAATTTTCCAATAATAATACACTACTGGCCATAAAAATTGCTACGCCAAGAAGAAATGCAGATGATAAATGGGTATTTACTGGACAAATATATTATGCTAGAACTGACATGTGATTACATTTTCACGCAATTTGGGTGCATAGATCCTGAGAAATCAGTACCCAGAACAACCACTGCCTTGATACACCTGGGCATTGAGTCAAACAGAGCTTGGATGGTGTGTACAGGTACAGCTGCCCATGCAGCCTCAACATGATACCACAGTTCACCAAGAGTAGTGACTGGTGTATTGTGACGAGCCAGTCACTCAGTCACCATTGACCAGACGTTTTCAATTGGTGAGAGATCTGGAGAATGTGCTGGCCAGGGCAGCAGTCAAACATTTTCCATATCCAGGAAGGCCTGTACAGGAACTGCAACATGCGGTCATGCATTATCCTGCTGAAATGTAGGGTTTCACATTGATCGAACGAAGGGTAGAGCCACGGGTCATAACACATCTGAAATGTAACGTCCACTGTTCAAAGTGCCGTCAATGCGAACAAGAGGTGACCGAGACGTGTAACCAATGGCACCCCATACCATCAAGTCGGGTGATACGCCAGTATGGCGATGACGAATACACGCTTCCAATGCGCGTTCACCGCAATGTCGCCAAACACGCATGCGACCATCATGATGCTGTAAACTGAACATGGATTCATCCGAAAAAATGACGTTTTGTCATTCGTGCACACAGGTTTGTCGTTGAGTACACTATCGCAGGCACTCTTGGCTGTGATGCAGCGTCAAGGGTAACTGCAGCCATGTTCTCCGAGCTGATAGTCCATGCTGCTGCAAACGTCATCGAACTGCTCGTGCAGACGGTTGTTGCCTTGCAAACGTCCGCATATGTTGACTCAGGGATCGAGACGTGACTACACGATCCGTTACAGCCATGCGGATAAGATACCTGTCATTTCGACTGCTTGTGATACGAGGCCATTGGGATCCAGCACGGCGTTCCGTATTACCCTCTTGAACCCACCGATTCCATATTCTGCTAACAGCCATTGGATCTCGACCAACACGAGCAGCGATGTTGCGATACGATAAACCGCAATTGCGATAGGCTACAATCCGACCTTTATCAAAGTCGGAAACACGATGGCACGCATTTCTCCTCCTTACACGAGGCATCGCAAAGTTTCACCAGGCAACGCTGGTCAACTGCTGTTTGTGTATGAGAAATCGGTTGGAAACTTTCCTCATGTCAGCGCGTTGTAGGTGTCGCCACTGGTGCCAGCCTTGTGTGAATGCTCTGAAAAGCTAATCATTTGCGTATCACAGCATCTTCTTCCTGTCTGTTAAGTTTCGCATCTGTAGCATGTCATCTTCGTGGTGTAGCAATTTTAATGGCCAGTAGTGTAATAAATAATAATAATAATAATAATAATAATAATAATAATAATAATAATAATTGAACGCAAATTAAAATTATTGTTATTTTGTTGATATTTCTCAATGTTATGCGAAGTTCATAATTAGTCAGACAAGTCAGGTTACATGACATCTCTCGTCTCTTAAGATAGGAATCTGTGCTGTAACACGATTCTGTTGAATAACACGTTCCACTTCTATTCACTCCGGCTGACGAAATTTCTTCGTGAAAAGTGGAACTGTTGTTTACATAATTACGTATGGAACATTCTGTTGTGAGTGCTCTGGTTTGCCATATGTGCAGATGGAATGCAACAGACGTCAGCTCAGAACATCGACAAGGTGTGATGGCGATTGAGCGTATCCACCAGCTGTTTAGTGCCGCTTATGCTTGGGCGTCACAGCTTGGCAGCACACTGGACATCATGGAGCAAACAACACTGATGATAATGCCAGTGCAAAAACAATTGAATAATACGTGAGAACTGTCATTCTGTAATGTCAAATCAATGCAGCAATACGTGGTATGACCTACTTTGAGCTACCAGTTAAAAAGAGATCTGCTTCACCCATACAGTGCAAAAACTGATTAAAATTCAGAAGAATTATCACAAAACTGATTTACACCATTTTAGGAGCTTGAATAGATTGGAGGTCTCTTTCTGCAGTGCGATGGTGCAAAAGGTGAAGCAGTCACATTACAGTCTAGTAGCACTGCATAGCAGGTCCACTACAGCAAATGACTAACATCAGCGACCACATGATATTTTTAAGCTAGAAGTTGGTACACACACACACACACACACACACACACACACACACAAACGTGATCAGAAGTATCAAGACACCTGGCTGAAAATGACTTACAAGTTTGTGGCGCCCTCCATCGGTAATGCCGGAATTCAATATGGTGTTGGCCCACCCTTAGCCTTGATGACAGCTTCCACTCTCTCAGGCATATGTTCAATCAGGTGCTGGAAGGTTTCTTGGGGAATGGCAGCCCATTCTTACGGAGTGCTGCATTGAGGAGAGGTATCAATGTCGGTCGGTGAGGCCTGTCAAGAAGTCGGTGCCTCAAAACATTCCAAAGGTGTTCTATAGGATTCAGGTCAAGACTCTCTGCAGGCCTGTCCATTACAGGGATGTTATTGTCACGTAACCACCCTGCCACAGGCCATGCATTATGAACAGGTGCTCAATCACGTTGAAAGATGAAATTGCCATCTCAGAATTGCTCTCCAACAGTGAGAAGCAAGAAGGTGCTTAAAACATCAGTGTAGACCTGTGCTGTGATAGTACCATGCAAAATAAGGGGTACAAGCCCCCTCCATGAAAAACACAACCACACCACAACCATAACACAAACATCTCCAAATTTTACTGTTGGCACTATACACGCTGGCAAATGACGTTCACCAAGCTTTTGCCATACCCACACTGCCATCGGATTGCCACATTGTGTACGGTCATTCATCACTCCACACAACGTTTTTCCACTGTTCAATTGTCCCATGTTTACGCCCCTGACATCAAGCGAGGCATCATTTGGCATTTGCCAGCTTGATGTGTGGCTTATGACCAGCCACTCTACCACGAAATCCACATTTTCTCACCTCCCACCTAACTGTCATAGTACTTGCAGTGGATCCTGATGCAGTTTAGAATTCCTGTGTGATGATCTGGATAGAGGTTTGCCTATTACACATTACGACCCTCTTGAACTGTCGGCGGTCTCAGCCAGTCAGCAGAAAAGGTCGGCCTGTACGCCTTTGTGCTGTATGTGTCCCTTCACGTTTACACTTCATCATCACATTGGAAACAGTGGACCTAGGGATGTTTGGAAACCTGATGTAGATACATATGACACAACTGACACCCAATCACCTGACCACATTTGAAGTCCGAGAGTTCCACGGAGTGCCCCATTCTGCTCTCTCACGATGTCTAATGACTACTGAGGAAGCTGATATGGAGTACCAGGCAGTAGGTGGCAGCACAATGCACTTAATATGAAAAACTTATGTTTTTTTGGAGGTGTCCTGATACTTTTGATCAAATAGTGTATCAGGCAGGTGATAGGTCGAGTGTGGAGTGAGCACATCGTATCAAAATCCCATTCATTCACTTCATAGCTTAAGCTTTGTATTTTGATGGTTTTTGTCTATTACTGTATTTGAAGAAATTCCATAATGGATGAGCATTTCAATGAAAATACTAGGATTCTTGTTATCCATCTTTTATCATCTAGTTATGTCATCTCTATTGTAAATTCACTTTTGACCATTTTTGGTGAATGTACTTGAAAAAGTGTGTGTTGCCTGAAACACATTCGGCCAGGGTGAAGTACTTCGTTTTACATGGAAGCGGTTGTCATCCATTTATAATGATGTACAAACAATCATCTCAACTAACACTTGAAATCTTGTGTTCTGGATGAGAGACCTGTGACTAGCATTGATGTATGGCTTCATGCAACATAACAGCAAGTGACTGGGTTTTACACTGCCATGTGTCAACTCACGTATTACCTATTCAATATAATATAACCAAAAACCATCCTTTATTAATACTTTAGCTTGTAAAAATTTTATTTTACTATTACTCCGTAACATTATTATGTCCCCTTGCTATGTATAGGTAATCAATAATTTGGTCACAGTTACTACACAAGAAGAACACACAGAACTTTGTTTTCTACATCAACACATGACTCGCTGAACTGGGACTGAAGCATTTGTGGTAAATGAACAGTTTGAAGATCTGACATGTCAAGAAACTGCCCTGCTTCTAAGCAAATGGTTCACTATAAATGACATACATTTTGTTTACACAAAGCAGGAAAGGTTTTGTAGGTAACTTATTTTGGTTACGTGATAAGTGATGAAGGAAATCTTTTTAAGGAAAGGCATTTGTTGCTATTAGTTCTAATGAACGTGTGTGGTTTTCACCGAGGTAAATTTTCCATTACAATCCTTTTCGTAACGGACAGCCAAGTCCATAAGCCGTATTGCTCTGGCATCACCGCTTTAGCTGAAGCAGTTGGCCAATATGAAAAGAGAGCCAGCTGCTGATTACTTACCTGTATGCTAGAGAGATGCTAGTATGGAACATTTGGGTTGATTGGTTTGTTTGTTTGCGTGTGTGTGTGTGTGTGTGTGTGTGTGTGTGTGTGTGTGTGTGTGTGTGTGTGTAAACTGGAAGAGTTGTAGAAAAAAAAAAGTGTGTTGTACACTACAAGAACTGACCTGCCCTTCCCCTCTCGTCCATGGTGAGTCACTAGCAACTACCCCACTGAGTCTACATTAAGCCAAAATTAACTTTATGCAGCAAAGAATCCATCTTTATCTGATATACACACCACTAATCACTGTTTGGAGTAGTGTATCATCCACGCTGAAATATGATTTTATTTACCATATTTATGTGAATCTAACGTGCACTTACTTTTACTACATAGGGAATTCAAAATTGGGGTGCGCATAAGATTCAGTACAGCATTCCAATTGAGTACAAACCTGAATCCACCATTCAACAGCATCATCACTGAAATTTAGGTATTGTTCCTTATGTCACAATGCATTCTTTTAATTCTCAACTTTGTTACATTATTGCTGGCCTATTACTGCGTAGAGTGTTTGCATTACATAGTCTAACAATGCAAGGCAAGCAGAGCAGAATGACGTACGATGCTACTTTCAAGCACAAAGTAATTCATTATGCTGAAAAATATGTTGACAGGAGGGTGGGACATGAGTTCAATGTGGCCGAGAGTAACATTTGATAATGGTAGATACACAAATTGGCATAATTTGCAATTACCACTACTAGAAAGAAATTCACTGGCACTCACAAATGAAGACATCCTGACCAAGTAAAAGTTTTGGAATTCATCAGTGAAAGAAGTAAGAATAGGCAACCTGTGACTAGTGACGACATAAGAAACAAAGCAAAAGAGGTGGCTGCATTTAATTTGCCAAGACAAGAGTTTAAGGTTAGCTGTGGATTGGTTGATCATTTTGTGAAATCTGAAGACATATCTCTACGATGTCATACTAAAATAAGCCAAAAGCTTCCACAGAATTTTCAGAATAAACTTCAGCAATTTCAGCAATATGTCATCACACTTTGGAAAAAGAAGACTTTTCCAATGGGCCAAATGGACAACACACCACTTTGGTTTCATACACCATGTAATCACACAATTGATAAGAAGGGAACAAAAGAAGTTACATTCTAAACATCAAGGTGCGAAAAACATTGGCAATCACAGAAGATGGGTACAAACTACCCCCTTTTCTGAATCTTTAAACAGAAAACAAGCCCCCAAGACCCCTAAAAATGAAAAGATGTCCCTGAGAATGCCATTGTTCGAAAGGATGATGACAAATTTTAATGCTTGACAGCCTCCAAAATGGGAACTCCATCCTGCTGGACTGTCCAAACTACAATCAGCGCTTTGTCTTGATGCATTTCATGGTCATCTCAATGATGACATAAAAATGAAGATCCACAGCCTAGCCAGTGATCTTGTTGTCATTCCTGGACGAATGACTTCTGTGTTATAAACTCAGGACATTAGTATAAATAAACCTCTCAAAAGTTATGTTCAGGAACAGACAAAAATGATTTTGTGAACCAAACCACGAGCTGACCCCAACAGAAAAAATTAAGTGCACTGCATCCTACAATATTGCGCACTGCATTTCGGCTGCCTTGAGAAGGATCAAAGCACCAATGATCGTAAAGTCATTCAAGAAATGTTGTACTTCAAGTACTCGGGACAGCAGAGAAGATAATGTGTTCTGGACCGACACTGAGGATGATGGAGAAAGAAGGAAATGAAATCTGTTTTGGATGTAGACTCCTCCGAGGATACCAGTACTGACGACTTTAGTGAATAATGATGAGTGCGCATTACATTTGATCATTTGAAGGTGCATTAGATTCAAATAAATAAGTTACCTTACACACTATACTGGTTCACTGCATATGTCAAAGAACGAAATTAACATTGTCTGGGGGAAAAAAATCCTCTGCAATAATACAAGGGAATGCTCAAAAGTAATGCTTCCAAGTATTTTTATGTAGAAACTCTAAGCTTTTCAAATAATATTTCTCAAGACAGCCACCCTGGCGATGAACACATTTCTCCCCAAGAGAGAGAGAGAGAGAGAGACACATGTTGATAGAGTCAAAGTAGAATGTTTCACTATGTTGATGGAGCCACAACATCACCTCTCCTTGCACCGCATCTTCACTATCATAATGAAGTCTTCAAATATGTTCTTTAAGTTTTGGAAACAGATGAAAATCTGATTGGGTCAACATGGGATGATTCTGACTGTGAACCCAAGATGTCCGATTGTTGTAGATCACAGCACTCATGTGGGTTGGCACTGCTGAAGGAGTGGGTGCTCTATATGTGGAAGAACTCTTCAAATTGTAAAATCAATTACGTCACGCCGTTTCTCAAGCACTGAGCACTGAGACATAGTTACAGGCTACCATGTTACAGGCTACCATTTGGAGCCCTCCAGTGGCAGAGAAATAAAGATGTTGAATATTAATAATGTTTGTTTTATTTAAAATGCTTGAAGTAATTTCACACACACACACACACACACACACACACACACACACACACACACAGAGAACTGCTACCTCCAGAATCATTCTTTTTGTTGTGTCTGTCTGCAATTCCATGGGTCATCTTTACAGTGAGTAGGAATCTATCCTTTTGCTAATATGCCAAGTTGGAGTTTTCATTGTTTAAACTTAAGTACAAAGCATTTGTATTAGCACTGACTGCATGTATACAAGATATTTTGTATTGATATGTGCCACTGGTCTGACAATCACACACACTGAAATGCACTATTAGTAGGAAACATGTTTTGCAATATGACAAAAGCTACAACACAGAATAATTTTATGGAAAGAGGAGACAACCTTTCTATACAACAAAATGCAACCCAGAAAGAAAATTTCATCAAGTTCTTAATAATGGTTGCGTACCCACTAAAAGGCACTCACTCTCTGTCGTGTGGCGGCTCGCCACTGGGTAAAAGTCTTTTATGGGATGCGATTAAGGCAACTTGCACATTGGTGGTGATAAAATAATGACGAGGACAACACAACATCCAGTCCCTGAGCAGACAAAATCTCTGATCCAGCTGGGAATCAAACCTGGGACCCTTCGGTTGGCATTCAGCTATGATGACCCCCAAGACTACAACGGCAAGTTACTAAGAAACTGTGTAACATTACGAAAGTTTTCTGCTTCTCAGGCAGTATCTCCTGTCACCTGCAATTTAATTAGTTTAGTACAAAAATTTGCTTTTTTTTGCATAGCACCTAAATAACTGAGTAATATTTGAAGCTACGGATCCAATAAAACTGTTGGAGGTAACTATGAAATAACCATACGCAGTGAACGATATAACTGGAGCAAAAATAACATCTTAATCGAATTTATGTTGACAAGTCCTCACATTTTGAAGTATACAGATTTCCAATGATACTCCAAAAGCAGCAAATCACTTAGATTCATCCACCTTTCGAGCAGATGATATAAGTTTATTGAACTAACTTAGAAATGGGAATGATTGTTCTGAAAATTTAATTGACATCTTTCCAGCATGAGTCATTAAGACTTTATCGACTTGTTTAAAAGTGACTTGGGTGACCTGTACAATTTTATTGAGAATCAAAACACAAGAGCTGAATTCTGTAATTTGTCTACCCAGTATTTTTTCTGCAACTTAACAATGTCAGTTCCATTAACACTCACCTAAAGGATCAAATTGCAGGAATGTAATTTGTTACCAGTTTCTTTCCAGCTTCCTCCCAAAACGTAAAAAAGATAGTTTTATATTTTACACAGATGTTTATTTAAAACTTGTGTTGTTGTATGTGTTATATTTCAAATAGAGTCCCTAAATTGATTGTGATGTCTTATTTTGGTATTATTAGAAAAAATACTGTTAGTTCTGGAAAGTTGTACCTATCTTACTGACAGAATTTAAACAACCAAACAATTTTACAGTGTAATTCATCCAATAATACCGAATCTCTACAAGGAGGAATATTATAATGGACCCAGACAATACTCTCTCATACTGCTTCTACTACACTACATAAACAGTTGCTTTTTCCACGCTGAATGTTCTTCAACTTTTTAAAAGAAATGAGTGTCCAACTTCATGCCTTGAACTCTTACACTGTTTATGCACCAGTTGTATACAAAAAATACTGTAACAATTTGCTTGTAAAACTGCGGGGTCAACTAAGACTAAGTGAATATTGATTATGGAGTGGGGGGAGGCACTTATAAAAAAATATTAAGGAAGGACTGTAGAGAACTTGTGACAAGTTAAACTGATTTGAAAGTGGCTCCAACACACTGTGGAAATCAATAAATAGTTTACACCTTGCTTGTTCAAACTTACCATACTTCAACTGAAAATATTCATAGACCCACACACACTTATCTAATTACAGCCATTAATTATTTGTATATGTTCAGCCTGCCTGAGACATTCCAGTGTTTTTTTGCTTTTTTTTTGGTACAAAATATCACACAAGTGATAACAGTCTACATCATTATGATTCATGAACGAAGTAAAGCTGGTAATTATAACTGAATATCAATAGATCAATTCTTTCAAAGCAGCATTTTAAAATAATGCTCAACACAATAATGTAACACAGATACAATAAAAATTTACAAGATATAATTGTTCACACACATACAATTTAAAAAAATGAGATTAAGACAAACTAGTTTCACCAAACAGGCCATGTTGGTCTGAACAGCAACTCAAATGTGTATACAATTTCAGTGACATGATTGAACATATTAGCTGGAACACCACCATTCGTTTCAAACGGCAGTTATCAAACTTAACAGCACATTTCAGGATATTTGGACACACACTGCATAGTTTGTGTTGTGACACAAAATATCTATACACAATCCAGTTATCTCTTGGGCAGCATTTCAGTTTCACACACTATTTTGAGACTCACTGATTTAGTTTTTAACTGCTCACTTGTACATATTACTTTCAGTCCCATTAGAGCCAAGGCTGCTCCAGATTGAGTATTAATGGAGTAATATATGCACAGTTTGCGAGTTAATGCAGTGAGCAGTTGATAACTTACAAGTAATGCAGTAATTATAAATAATCTTCATTTTCACCTAATAATAATTACTGTCGATTTGACTATGCACGAGACACCTGACAACTGTTTTTCAGTTACAATGGTTTGACAGTTTTTAATCCAGTCACTTTCCAGCAGAAAACTCAAAAGTTTAAAAATCACTCATTTGGGGCTAAAACAAATAAAATATAAATAAAAATTCTTTGAAAACCACAGTGTCTTCACATACACTTTTTTTTTTAACAATACAGACAAGCCTCTTGGATCCAGAAGGCCACTTTGTTCATTTTGGCAACTGAAATATCTCTAAGCTGCACTTTTCAATCAACATTGTCCTGAAAAATAAGGCGTACATATCCTGGTTGTCCAGCCAGAAGTGTTGCACAGAAAGGACATACAGCTTCAAAACTGTTTGTCCCATGTGGTATGAGAACTGATGCCCAGTACCTACACAAAGAAATACAAACTAATTTTCAGTTTAAATCATTACCACAATGAGCTATCAATAAGTGTGTGTGTGTGTGTGTGTGTGTGTGTGTGTGTGTGTGTGTGTGTGTGTGAGTGAGTAGTCTATTTGAAAATCTATGGGTTATCAAATGGGAGCAAATAAAAATCAGACATTTTTTCCAATTGTACTGGAAATATAGTAACAATGGGACATACAGAATAGTTCACATTTTTCTATCCACTGTTTAAGAAACTGGTAATTTACTGAGTGACAGATGAAGTTCCTTTTGAATTACTAAATTCATTAGCAGGAGTATACGTAATTATTTGGCAGTGTTAGAATTCTGAGATGCTTTGACAATGGTCTACACACTGTCTGCAAACTACCACTACGGATCATTTAGACTACTCTCTGATCATTCAGATTACTCTCTTCTGGGCTAAAAATGCTCTATAAAATCACAGGGTTGCTACAGAAATGATAGCACAGAATGTAAGAGTGAAAATGAGCAATATAAACACACTTGTGTGTTTCAGTGTCAGTAATATGAATCTTGTTCTACTCTACAAGGTTTTGGGACTGCAGCCAGATCATGTTGACTTGCCACAATATTCCTGCTGGTAACCATTCAGCCATCTTCATGTGTCCATCATGAGCAACGGACACCTTCAGATGGCTGAATGTTTGCCAGCCAAAATATTGTGGTAAGAAGTCAACATGATCTGGCTCCAGTGCCGAAACCTCATAGAATATTCAGTATGCCTGGTAGACTTCAAGAATCACATATAGTGAAGACAGTAGCAACCTGTTTCTTCACACCATAAAAGTGAAATTTTCACAAAAGGTAAGCTGTAAAACATACCTACCATTACATTGGTGAAATGTTCTGAATATTTTTATTGTTCCAAGCAATTTTATTATATGAATTTTCTCCTGCTGCCGCTTGGTGAGTAGATTTTTTTTATATATATTCACTGTTATTTATGGTGCACTGATCTTTCCATGGCATAAAGAAAGACCCAAATCAGTGGTTAAGTGGCCATCAGAATAATACTGGGAAGAGGTAGGAAGCATTCTGAGAAAGACGTTCATCAATTCAGTTCGAGATGAAGGTAGTCTAAGCCTTGGTGGTGGGTGAGTTTCACCTGTTCCAATTCAGGAATGTCAAACTGCCCTAACATGCGAGCTGACTGACCTTCACTCCTTCCCTACATTCCCTTCTGCTTTCCTTTCTAAAGAAAGCACTAACAGTTCTGAAAGCTAGGTAACATATTTTTCTGCTTTACATGTATTTATAGGTAGTACTGGAATTTCATCTCCTAAAGATAAGTACTGGCCATCCATTCTATCTCACTTTAATCCTATGGTTCTCTCAAGTGTGTTTTCCTTTTCATAGGAAGTTAGTACCTACCAATTAAGACATACAGACAACATATCCATGAAAAGAAAGTGCCTGAGTGACCACATGTAATATTTTTATGTCACTGGTAAAAGTGCATAACCAGATTCGTAATACATGGTTATCAAATGTATGTATAGGTTTAAGGAGAATAAATACATCAAAACTGATAGCAAAAGAGCTTTAGAAGCATCTTCTGTTCTTTGGAAATTTACATTCACAACTCCATAGATGTTAAGAGCATATGTGCACACGAGGTTACAACTCATTAATACTGTTGCTACAATGTGAAGCAATATAATTCAATGGAATCTAATGTAAGACTAAAATACATACTTGACTGTTTTCTCAGTGGCCATATGCCCACAAGGATTGAATGCAAAAGTTGGTGGGCCCGAGTCCACATAAAATGCTGGTTCAATTCCCATGCACAGCTTCACAATAGGACCAGTCTGAAAAACAACACCACTCATTACTTTTAGGATTGAGGCAAAACTGTTGGGTACACTGCACTAACATGTCATCTCTCAGAATGTAAATATCACATTAAGGAAGATACAGTAATTATAATGTGACGAGTTCTGAGGTTATTACTATTCCATTCAAACACAATGGGGGAGGGAAGCACATTACAATTCCCAATGGACTTTGTTTAATTTTCTATCTATAGAAACTATGCAGTGGTTACTGGAGACTTCCTCACTGAGAAAAGATTAAAATGGATTTCACAGACTAGCAGATACAATGCCTAGTAGCTTGCTTTCATTCTGCATCAACATTTAAGATTGGAAAAGAAAGTTATCAACTAGGTGACAATTATCTCAGTTCAATAAAGGAACAGTGCACTGATAACACATCAACAGGTGGCTATCCGGATACTCTGCAGGTAATATGGCTTGATGATAAAATCTGAAAAAACGGGAACCTACAAAATATGCTAACAAGCACCACAATGTTATTTCACACTGCCTCTATTATTCCAAGGTATCTTAAAGAAGTCACCAGCCCCTGTACACGATTAATAATAAATAGTAACTTTCAATTTTAACCTAACTCTCCCTCTGAACTGAAACCCAGTTATCAACCACTGGAACTTGTCACAGTAGTTAAAAATGCTGTATTCGCTAGGGATATTACTTCATCAGACGTAAACATCTAGAATTCTACTATCTATTTTATTATGATTAATGGAAAGTAGTTTCAGTTCAGAGCACTTCAAAAAATCCAATGATTTTGGGGGAAAAGTAAATCTTTATCAAATTCAAACAGTTTCTACCCCCATGCAGTATGTAGAGTCAATTACTACTGCTAAATATTAATGCACTGAAGTAATCTACCAGCTCTGGATTACGTTCTTGTGTAATTATGGGATCTGTCCAAAAAAATTCCATAGTTTTGTCCACAAATTTTTTCTACGCTTACTTTTTACTTATTGTGCATGGTCTCCTTAGAAATACTCTCCTCCAAAATTGATAGATCACTCCCAATGCCATTTCCACTTCCAGAGGCAGTCTTGTAGTGCCTCTTGCAGGATCACATGAAGCCCCATCTGTGAATTTTCTTTTATCTCACCTAGCATTGCAAATCTTCATCCTTTCAACAGGAATTTCAACTTTGGAAACAAATGAAGTCCACAAGGCCCACGTCTGGAGAGTACAAATGGTAAGGCAGCACAGTGATTTCATGTTTTATGCAATCGTCATGCACCAACAGAGACGAATGTGCGGGTGCATTCTCATGGTGCAAGAGCCATGAATTGTCTAGCCACATTTACAGCCATTTTCTTCACACATTTTCTCGCAGGCATTTGAACACGTCCCAATAGTACCATCAATTAACAATTTGTCCCTGTGGCATGGATTCATGATGAACTACTCCTTCAAACTCAAAGAAAACCATCATTGTGACTTTGACATATGGCCCGACCCGACCCGACGAACTCTTTTGTCTTGGAGAAACTTTCATGACCCATTATGAAGACTGAACCTTGGTCTCAACAGTATAACCGTAGACTCGCATCCCATCGTCATTTACGATTCTCTTAAGGGGGATAGGAGGTAAAAAAATCTCATTTTTCCAAAATATGCCTGCCGTCGTTGGATAAGCAGCTGAGCAGCAAGTCGTATACTCCTAGCTCACTCGTTTGTTACATAGTTTAATTCTTAATTTCTTTGCGTGTTTTTGGTACTTGCATTGTTTAATTCATAAATTTTGGGCGTATTATAGTATTTGAGAGTGTAGCATCGCGTTTTAGTACCTGAATAGTGTAATTTCGCTTAGTCTCCTTCCGCCGCCGAGCAGTGTGTCAGCAGTGCGCAAGTAGCAGCATTACTGCATTTACTAGGCAATCTTGTATTTTAATAACCGTTTAAATTTTGTCAATTTGTTTGCGCTCTCTGTAGATTAGTTCAGACGTTCTTTGCAAAACAGTTTTTAGCATGGATAGGGACTGCAACTGCTGTGTCCAGATGCAGGCTGAGTTGGCATCCCTTCGCTCCCAGCTTCAGGCAGTGTTGGCTTCAGTCACACAGCTTGAGGCTGTTGCCAATGGGCATCACTATAGGGTTCCGGATGGGGATTTGTTGGGGACGGCCAGCTCGTCCCACGCATCCCCCGATCGGACTACGACTGTGGTTGCCCGGGATACTGCCCGCATTGAGGCTGATCCCTCACCTGTGGTAGAGTGGGAGGTCGTCTCAAGGTGTGGCAGGGGGCGAAAGACATTCCGGAGGGCTGAACGGAAGGCCTCTCCAGTTTGTCTGACGAACCGGTTTCAGGCTCTGTCTCAGGCTGATACTGATCTTCGGCCTGACATGGCTGCTTGTCCTGTTCCAGAGGTTGCCCCTCAGTCTGCAAGATCCGGGCAGTCGCAGAGGGTGGGCTTACTGGTAGTTGGGAACTCCAACGTCAGGCACGTAATGGGGCCCCTTAGGGATATGGCAGCAAGAGAGGGGAAGAAAACCAATGTGCACTCCGTGTGCATACCGGGGGGAGTCATTCCAGCTGTGGAAAGGGTCCTTCCGGATGCAATGAAGGGTACAGGGTGCACCCATCTGCAGGTGGTCGCTCATGTCGGCACCAATGATGTGTGTCGCTATGGATCGGAGGAAATCCTCTTTGGCTTCCGGCGGCTATCTGATTTGGTGAAGACTGCCAGTCTCGCTAGCGGGATGAAAGCAGAACTCACCATCTGCAGCACCGTTGACAGGACTGCCGAGTGGAGGGTCTGAATCAGAGGCTGAGACGGTTCTGCGACCGTGTGGGCTGCAGATTCCTCGACTTGCGCCATAGGGTGGTGGGGTTTCGAGTTCCGCTGGATAGGTCAGGAGTCCACTACACGCAACATGCAGCTACACGGCTAGCAGGGGTTGTGTGGCGTGGGCTGGGCGGTTTTTTAGGTTAGATGGCCTTGGGCAAGTACAGAAAGGGCAACAGCCTCAACGGGTGCGGGGCAAAGTCAGGACATGCGGGGACCAAGCAGCAATCGGTATTGGAATTGTCAACTGTCGAAGCTGCGTTGCTAAAGTACCGGAACTTCAAGCGCTGATAGAAAGCACCGAAGCTGAAATCGTTATAGGTACAGAAAGCTGGCTTAAGCCAGAGATAAATTCTGCTGAAATTTTTACAAAGGTACAGACGGTGTTTAGAAAGGATAGATTGCATGCAACCGGTGGTGGAGTGTTCGTCGCTGTTAGTAGTAGTTTATCCTGTAGTGAAGTAGAAGTGGATAGTTCCTGTGAATTATTATGGGTGGAGGTTACACTAAACAACCGAACTAGGTTAATAATTGGCTCCTTTTACCGACCTCCTGACTCAGCAGCATTAGTGGCAGAACAACGGAGAGAAAATTTGGAATACATTTCACATAAATTTTCTCAGCATGTTATAGTCTTAGGTGATTTCAATTTACCAGATATAGACTGGGACACTCAGATGTTTAGAACGGGTGGTAAGGACAGAGCATCGAGTGACATTATACTGAGTGCACTATCCGAAAATTACCTCGAGCAATTCAACAGAGAACCGACGCGTGGAGATAACATCTTGGACCTACTGATAACAAACAGACCCGAACTTTTCGACTCTGTATGTACAGAACAGGGAATCAGTGATCATACGCCGTTGCAGCATCCCTGAATATGGAAGTTAATAGGAATATAAAAAAAGGGAGGAAGGTTTATCTGTTTAGCAAGAGTAATAGAAGGCAGATTTCAGACTACCTAACAAATCAAAACGAAAATTTCTGTTCCGACACTGACAATGTTGAGTGTTTATGGAAAAAGTTCAAGGCAATCGTAAAATGCGTTTTAGACAGGTACGTGCCGAGTAAAACTGTGAGGGATGGGAAAAACCCACCGTGGTACAACAACAAAGTTAGGAAACTACTGCGAAAGCAAAGAGAGCTCCACTCCAAGTTTAAACACAGCCAAAACCTCTCAGACAAACAGAAGATAAACGGTGTCAAAGTTAGCGTAAGGAGGGCTATGCGTGAAGCGTTCATTGAATTCGAAAGTGAAATTCTATGTACCGACTTGACAGAAAATCCTACGAAGTTCTGGTCTTACGTTAAATCAGTAAGTGGCTCGAAACAGCATATCCAGACACTACGGGATGATGATGGCATTGAAACAGAGGATGACACGCGTAAAGCTGAAATACTAAACACCTTTTTCCAAAGCTGTTTCACAGAGGAAGACCGCACTGTAGTTCCTTCTCTAAATCCTCGCACAAACGAAAAAATGGCTGACATCGATTTAAGTGACCAAGGAATAGAAAAGCAACTGGAATCACTCAACAGAGGAAAGTCCACTGGACCTGACGGGATACCAATTCGATTCTACACAGAGTACGCGAAAGAACTTGCCCCCCTTCTAACAGCCGTGTACCGCAAGTCTCTAGAGGAACGGAAGGTTCCAAATGATTGGAAAAGAGCACAGGTAGTCCCAGTCTTCAAGAAAGGTCGTCGAGCAGATGCGCAACACTATAGACCTATATCTCTTACGTCGATCTCTTGTAGAATTTTAGAACATGTTTTTTGCTCGCGTATCATGTCATTTTTGGAAGCCCAGAATCTACTATGTAGGAATCAACAAGGATTCCGGAAACAGCGATCGTGTGAGACTCAACTCGCCTTATTTGTTCATGAGACCCAGAAAATATTAGATACAGGCTCCCAGGTAGATGCTATTTTTCTTGACTTCCGGAAGGCGTTCGATACAGTTCCGCACTGTCGCCTGATAAACAAAGTAAGAGCCTACGGAATATCAGACTAGCTGTGTGGCTGGATTGAAGAGTATTTAGCAAATGGAACACAGCATGTTGTTCTCAATGGAGAGACGTCTACAGACGTTAAAGTAACCTCTGGCGTGCCACAGGGGAGTGTTATGGGACCATTGCTTTTCACAATATATATAAATGACTTAGTAGATAGCGTCGGAAGTTCCATGCGGCTTTTCGCAGATGATGCTGTAGTATACAGAGAAGTTGCAGCATTAGAAAATTGTAGTGAAATGCAGGAAGATCTGCAGCGGATAGGCACTTGGTGCAGGGAGTGGCAACTGACCCTTAACATAGACAAATGTAATGTATTGCGAATACATAGAAAGAAGGATCCTTTATTGTATGATTATATGATAGCGGAACAAACACTGGTAGCAGTTACTTCTGTAAAATATCTGGGAGTATGCGTGCGGAACGATTTGAAGTGGAATGATCATATAAAATTAATTGTTGGTAAGGCGGGTACCTGGTTGAGATTCATTGGGAGAGTGCTTAGAAAATGTAGTCCATCAACAAAGGAGGTGGCTTACAAAACACTCGTTCGACCTATACTTGAGTATTGCTCATCAGTGTGGGATCCGTACCAGATTGGTTTGACGGAGGAGATAGAGAAGATCCAAAGAAGAGCGGCGCGTTTCATCACAGGGTTATTTGGTAACCGTGATAGCGTTACGGAGATGTTTAATAAACTCAAGTGGCAGACTCTGCAAGAGAGGCGCTCTGCATCGCGGTGTAGCTTGCTCGCCAGGTTTCGAGAGGGTGCGTTTCCGGATGAGGTATCGAATATATTGCTTCCCCCTACTTATACCTCCCGAGGAGATCACGAATGTAAAATTAGAGAGATTAAAGTGCGCACGGAGGCTTTCAGACAGTCATTCTTCCCGCGAACCATACGCGACTGGAACAGGAAAGGGAGGTAATGACAGTGGCACTTAAAGTGCCCTCCACCACACACCGTTGGGTGGCTTGCGGAGTATCAATGTAGATGTAGATGTAGATGTAGATGTAGATTTTGTAGTGCACATCTTCCTGAATAGTTTGATGTATAAAACATATATATTTGAAATTATAAGGCATGTTATTTGGTCTTTTAAGTGTCCCAAGATGCAGCACCACACACCTCTGCACAGCATTATTCTGCTCTGCACAGCATTATTCTGTCATACGTAAGTATTTCGCTCTCTAGAATTCGAATGTTTATATTTGCAACAGAGATTGTCAAACATGAAACAAAGGACTGCTGATATCAATACTTTCTCTGCTGCTATCGACATGCATTGTTTTGATCAATGATTTTGTTTGCTCTCTCTTTTGAAAGGCCTGCAGTGTGGTGTTGTGACTTTCCAAACGATTTTCATTTGGTTTGGCAATGAGAAGGAAGACAGGGGACTTGAAAAATATGAAGCAAGCAGTTCGGGCCTTAAGCTTCCACAAAATATCTACGGACAATAGCCCTATACACAACTTGTGCCCAAAAGAAAGTGAATCACGGTGTGGCTACCAAAGGTCAATTGCTGGTGGTGAAGAATATCGTCACAGGAATTCTCTACCATCTGCTGCAATGGAAGCCATCAAACCTATATTCAGGGACCTCACAAACGAAAACTTGTAAAAGAAATGTCTTCACGGCGGTACCCAAAACCCAAATGAAAGTTTTAACCAATATATAAGGGAGAGATCACCAAAATCATTTTTGTGGGAAGAAATGGACTTGCTATTAGTGTTTATGATGCAGTTTCATGTTTTAACGATGGTGTGCAAAGCAGGAAATATGTTTTAGAGAAAATGAGAATTAAGCCCGTAGTGAACTGCATCAAAGCTTTGTATGCAATAGGCAGACAGCTTGTAGTGAAAGCAGATATATCATTTTTGGAGATGATGATAATCAAGAAGGGTGCATCAAACAAACATGAAAAGAAAGAAAACTGATTTAAAAAATGAAAAAGAACCTGCTCATGGTGCTGGACAGTTCTAAAAGAATGCCAAATACAAGCAGATACTTTTAACAGCCACTTTATGCAAAACACAAATTTCTGTGCTTAAGTACATGTAACATCAAAAATAAATATCCTATTACTTTCAAACTTGGTACGCTGATTGAGCACTAACTCCTCAATGCTAAACTCTAGAATTTTCCAACTCTATTAAAAACTGTGGTAAAAATTGAGATAATTAACTATAAAATTTAAGTTTTTTTTCTAAACATGAAGTTTAAAATGTAACAGCTCATTCATTTCCTCATAAATTAAATAAATTCTAGAGTTTCATGCACCTTTAAGTATGGTTTGTATGCTGTGCAAAGTTCATCGAAGTATCTCTCTTACTTATGAAGAAAAGTGCACCTATAGCAACAAATACAGCCAATAGTAAGTGAAAAAATGCCGAAATTTCACAGGTAAAACAAATTTATTTTTGTATGTTTTTGAACTTCCACTGCTATGAGTGTGAATCCTGAATCCTTCCTAGTCTTGCCGACAGTTTTATGAATTTATTTGTAAAAGTATAGACAGTGGAAATTAAAATATCTGTGGTGCCTCTCCTACTCCAGGTCGGCCCCCTTCACGAACATCTTGTTCTCATTCGCCCAAAAAAGCTCTTCACAGATTGTGAGGTGAAGGTCTTTCTGGTCTTGGCTCATGAGCCATAGGACAACACAATGCATTCCAAGATGCTGTGTCAGTTTTTCATGACATGATAGAACTGAGATGTTACATTCTTCTGCAACCTCACAGTCAGTCAGTCTTCAATTGGCATGCACAATTTAACTGATGTTCCTGATGTGAGTGTTGTCCATAGATGTCAAAGGGCGTCCTGAATGAGCGTCACCTCTTACTTCCGTCCAGCCATTTTTAAACCGTGTGAACCATTTGTAACAGAGTACGGCTTAAGCACTCATCACCGTAGGCTTCCTGCATCATTTGGTATGCCTCTGTAAAGGTTTCTTGCGTTTCACACGAAATTTAATGCAGACACATTGCTCCTCTAACTCTGCCATCTCAAAATTTGCAAACTGTGCAATGCAACAATCTACTCAAAATAGCACTGAACAATAACTAATAGACATACAAAAATGAAACTCCAGCAGTTAAACATTGAACACAAGACTGTGCAGGGATGCCAATCGCATTTTGCTCCAACACATAACTGACAGGTAATTATGAGTGTTCTGGAATTTTTTGAACAGACCTCGTATATGAATACCACTAGCTAATTGTTTCATTCCATGTTATGTACTTCCCACTGAATCTCCATAAAACTTTGTTGATTATATGGACTTATTACTGTATTTTAAGTTATTTTGTCAAGCACACCTCAGGAACTCTTTGATAACTAAAATACTTTCAAGTCCTCAATTGATTTGAATCTTCACAGAGCCACATACTACTACTTGATGGCTTAACAGCGCACGACTACCTGGGGAAAGTTCATTCTCGAGCCTGGAGGAAAAAAATTATTAAGTAGTAGCACTGTGGATCACACATTGCAGTATCTATGTTATATACTGGTGTCTGAACATAGTAAGCTAGCTGCACAGTGCGCAAATCAGACTGTTGAGCTACTGTTTTCCCACTCTGCTGTCAGGGTCATTCCATGTCAAGTCATCCAGCCATGACAACCATTATCTAATTGTCAACTGAGATTTTGTGTACTGCTTTTGTATCTAATATCATGAACTTTAGCCAATTTTTAATGCTTTATATACATTCTGTTGGTAGAATTTGCTAAAAGATTGATGCAATGCATTACTTCAAAGCAAACTGTAAAAATTTGAAAATTTGCTGCAGTTTTTAAACAAAAAATAGTACGCTGACAGTTTTTTCCCTGAATATCCTTTTGGACATGTGGTTTCTAAAAGCATGTCAGAATTGTCCAATTAAATTTTTGTAAATTAATTTTATTGTTAAATTAGAATAAAAAAAAATATTTTTGACAGTTGCCGGGTTGCTTAGAGGAAGCCTTCTTGGTTACCCAAGCCTGCCAACCCAAAGTTTGGTGCAGATTTATTGATGATATCTTCATGATCTGGACCCACAGTGAAGAAGAACTCCAGAATTTCCTCTCCAACCTCAACTCCTTTGGTTCCATCAGATTCATCTGGTCCTACTCCAAATCCCATGCCACTTTCCTTGACGTTGACCTCCACCTGTCCAATGGCCAGCTTCACACGTCCGTCCACATCTAACCCACCAACAAACAACAGTACCTCCATTATGACAGCTGCCACCCATTCCACATCAAACGGACCCTTCCCTACAGCCTAGGTCTTCGTGGTAAACAAATCTGCTCCAGTCCGGCAGCCCTGAACCATTACACCAACAACCTGAAAACAGCTTTCGCATCCCGCAACTACCCTCCCGACCTGATACAGAAGCAAATAACCAGAGCCACTTCCTCATCCCCTCAAACCCAGAACCTCCCACAGAAGAACCCCAAAAGTGCCCCACTTGTGACAGGATACTTTCCGGGACTGGATCAGACTCTGGATGTGGCTCTCCAGCAGGGATACGACTTCCTCAAATCCTGCCCTGAAATGAGATCCATCCTTCATGAAATCCTCCCCACTCCACCAAGAGTGTCTTTCCGCCGTTCACCTAACATTCGTAACCTCTTAGTTCATCCCTATGAAATCCCCAAACCACCTTCCCTACCCTCTGGCTCCTACCCTTGTAATCGCCCCCGGTGTAAAACCTGTCCCATGCACCCTCCCACCACCACCACCTACTCCAGTCCTGTAACCCGGAGGGTTTACAGGATCAAAGGCAGAGCCACGTGTGAAAGCACCCACGTGATTTACCAACTGACCTACCTACCGTATTTACTCGAATCTAAGCCGCACTTTTTTTTCCGGTTTTTGTAGTCCAAAAAACCGCCTGCGGCTTAGAATCGAGTGCAAAGTAAGCGGAAGTTCTGAAAAATGTTGGTAGGTGCCGCCACAACTAACTTCTGTCGTCAAATATATGTAGCGCTACGCAGGCATGCTTCGCAGGCACAAAGACAAATACTGGCACCAAAACCTCTGCGTCAGTAAATAAATAAAAAGAAGGTGGAAGACGAGCTTTTTTTTCTCCGCCCCGAGTTTCGACCACTGCATTTTCATACATTATCCAACGAAGTAAATACAAATTCCGTATTGTTCCTCTTCAAACGTAGCAGTATTTCAATGTACTACGAAAATCCGACTGGCAAGACTGTTTGGGATATTTGTCAATATGGCTAACTCTGCTTTCTGAATTTTTTCCTAACTGTGAGAAGAAATGGTTGCTAATAGGAACTTTTATGAATTGTGAATCACATGCAGTATTCTCTTCACCATAAGAATAATACGAATATAAACATTTTGCCATGTATTCTTTCGTGTTTGCTGCTATCTCATTTAAATCCTGTCCGCCTAATAAACTACGAAACTAGAGTGAGACAACAGCAGACGCGGAAGAATATACATACCATGTCATGTTTATATTCGTATTATTCTTATGCCTAATAGTGATACAGTCAAAAATGAAGCGCGGCAATTGACTAGATTTTTAAATCTAAGATGACTCTAATTTCTATGCACAATGTAAGGTACCAAAGAGGCGTCTGCAAAGATTTTCAAACGGAAAAATTTTTCGCTAAATTCTCGTTCAGAACATTTTCTATCATACGCAGTCTATTATTTGATTCTTGTTGATCATTATCAAAGAAAGCAGCAGTGTAAGTAGCAACGAATACCAGTCTCATGCCATTGTTTCGCTAATGAGACGATTCCTCTCTTTGTTTTTTTTTTTTAACTGTAAGCGGCGGTAGCGTGCACAAAAGCAAGCCATACCGCGAGCGGCGACAGGCCGTAAACCCTCATTTTCAGAATGCGACAAACAATGCATGACACAGTACAGTAATGCATTTTCAGCTTTGAGTGACGGAAACACCTATAACAAAGAGAACTGCACTTGTCAGATCAAAGAAAAATAAGCAATCAAATCAAACCAGACGAAGCACGGGAAAAAGGAAGGGTACCCGTATAAATACGGACGGAGCGCCTGACGCATAATGACGGCTACCTGGTAAAGCTTAACTGCTAAGCTTACGACTCGAACCAAACTACTACAGCTGTATCGTCATTCATTCAACCTAAATTGTGTCTAATATTACAATGGACCAAGTTTGTTTCGATTTGGAAGTGCGGCCTAAAACTTCTCTCTCCCCTTGAATTTCGAGTCTCAGATTTCAGGTGCGGCTTAGATTCGGGAAAACTTTTTTTCCTCGATTTCGAGTCTCATTTTTCAGGTGCGGCTTAGATTCGAGTGCGGCTTAAATTCGAGTAAATACGGTACACTGTGAAGCTTTCTATGTGGGAATGACCAGCAACAAACTGTCCATTCGCATGAATGGACACAGGCAGACAGTGTGTGTTGGTAACGAGGATCACCCTGTGGCTAAACATGCCTTGGTGCACGGCCAGCACATCTTGGCACAGTGTTACACCGTCCGAGTTATCTGGATACTTCCCACTAACACCAACCTATCCGAACTTCGGAGATGGGAACTTGCTCTTCAATATATCCTCTCTTCCAGTTATCCACCAGGCCTCAATCTCCGCTAATTTCAAGTTGCCGCCACTTGTACCTCACCTGTCATTCAACAACATCTTTGCCTCTGCACTTCTGCCTCGACTGATATCTCTGCCCAAACTCTTTGTCTTTAAATACGTCTGCTTGTGTGTGTGTGTGTGCGCGCGCGCGAGTGTGTGCCCGTCCTTTTTTCCTTTTTCCCCCCTAGGGCGAGTCTTTCTGCTCCCGGGATTGGGGTGGCACCTTGCCCTCCCCCTTAAAACCCACATCCTTTCGTCTTTCCCTCTTTCCTGATGGGGCGGCAGTTTGTTGCGAAGGCTTGAATTTTGTGTGTCTGTCGACCTGCCGGCGCTTTCATCTGGTGGGTCGCATCATCTTTGTTTATATATATATATGAATTAATAGAGGGAAACATTCCACATGGGAAAAATATATCTGGGAGCAAGGATGATGTGACTTGCCAAACGGGGACGCTGGCACGTCGATTCGATAGACACACGGGCAGGCACAGGCATGCACACGGGATTCAAGCTTTCGCAACGGACTGTTGCCTCATCGGGGGTGAGGAAGGGGGGAGGGAGGGACGAGGGGAGGTGGGTTTTTGGGGGAGAGGGTGGGGAGTCGTTCCAGTCCCGGGAGCGGAGGGACTTGCCTTAGGGGGAAAAAGGGACGGGTGTGCACTCGCACACACACGCGTATCCATCCACACATGTACAGACGCAGGCGGACGTATTTGAAGACAAAGAGTTTGGCCCAAACTCTTTGTCTTTAAATATGTCTGCTTGTGTTTGTATATGTGTGGATGGATATGTGTGGGTGTGTGCGCGCGAGCGCGAGTGTATACCCGTCCTTTTTTCCCCCTAAGGTAAGTCTTTCCGCTCCCGGGATTGAAATGACTCCTTACCCTCTCCCTTAAAACCCACTTCCTTTCGTCTTTCCCTCTCCTTCCCTCTTTCCTGATGAGGCAACAGTTTGTTGCGAAAGCTTGAATTTTGTGTGTATGTTTGTGTTTGTTTGTGTGTCTGTCGACCTGCCAGCACTTTCATTTGGTAAGTCACATCATATTTGGGAAAAAGAGTATTTACCTGACTACGAGTCATATTATGGCACCAAATACAGGGTTAGACTAAATGATTCATAGGGTTTCAAAGCAAGATTTAGTGACAAGTGTATGATATACAAAGAAGGACAATGCATGAAAAGATACACTCACTAAGTTTAAAAAGCTCACCTTGTAGATCACGTGCACAGTAGATGGCAGGCCTGCGACAGTACTCTACAAGATGGTGGCATTGCAAAAGAAGACTTTAGGTGTCAGAATATGTGAAGTACTTGATGGTTATGAGCATTCAGCAGTCATTCATATACAAATAACGAAAAGCTGCACCTGGTCATTGCGGGATTTTGCATTGGTTTCACCAATTTCGTGATGCTTGTTTGTGCAAAGGCAAAAGCATACGGTGACCGCTTCTCTCAAGAGAAACTGGGAAGCGTGAGAGAGAGAGCTTTGTGCTCAGCGCACAGAAATCAATCATCTGCACAAGCCACTGATAGGGCATTCTACAGAAAACAGCCTGGAATATTTTGCGGTGGTAATATTTTCCGGGGGCATTTGTATTTCGAATCCTACTGTTTACAACCGTTGCAACACCAGACTCCAGATGATTATACCAACTGATTGGAATTTTGTGCCGGAATGCAGTAAGCTATGGAAGATGATGACGTTACAGCGCCACTGATATTCGACAATGAGGTGACTTTCCACCCGTCAGGAAACATGAATAATCATAATAAGTGATTGTGGGATACAGAACTGCCCCATGTTCATGTGGAGTTGGAAAGGTATTTACCAAAAATGAATGTCATTTGTGCCATATCCAAAACAAAGAGGCATAGCACCTTTTTTCTTCAGCAAGCAAATGGTGACAGATTCTGTGTACTTGGGTATGTTGTGTTTCTTCCCACAACTGGCTGCTGACTGCTTGACTTTTGTATTTCAATACAGCTGGGCTCCACTCCACTTGAGCACAACTGTCCACTCCTTTCTAAACAGAGAACTGCCACATCACTGGAGAGGGCGTACCGATCCTGATTATGTTTCTCTGTTGGCACCCAGGTTGTCAAATCCCACACCATGTAATTTCTTCCTGCAGAGTTATGTTAAGGACATAGTTAACGTAACCCCCAATGCCAACAATGCTGCAGGAACGCATCACTGCTGCTGTGACAGACATTGATGGAAACATGCTATGAATACACGGATGAAAGTGATTTGCAGTCTGGATGTATGCCAAGTGACCAAGGGTGCACACACTGAACATAAATAAAATGTATAAGAAATCTTAAGAGTATATCCTTTTGTCTATCACCCATCTTTGTAAACCTTATACTTGTAAATAAGCAGTACTCTCAAACCTGATGATTCATTTAGGCTAACCCCGTATAAGCTGACAAAAACTACTCCTGGTCATTACACAGCACTAGTTTCAAATAACTGTTACATCCATCAGTATCTCGAAGAGAAAGCCATCATCTTTTGGATTGTGTTGATTGCTCCAGAAGGGCATGTCGAAGGTTTATTTGTTAAATAAAGGGTTTCAGCATTTCTGCCTCAGATTCTTGAATACAACTTCGAAAACTGCCAAGATGATTCAAATCAATCAGCGGTGTGTTCATAATTACCACCAGCTTGAAAGCTGGTAATGTAGGGTTACCTATGCTGCAAGTAATACTGCTGCTACTTTCACCTGAGCAATGACAAATATTTACTTTTTAATATTATGAAGTGTTCGCAATTGCTATGTTTCACTATAATCACAGATATGCATTTATTTCATTCTTTCACGTGGAGCTACCTGGAATCATGACATCAGGGTACTATCTTTTCGATGTGGTGTGTATCTTCAAGGAGACAGACGAGTCATCCTCACCTATTAATAGATGGCCAACAACCATGAGAATATTGCAGCTGCATTGTGAAGATAGCCCTGTTAGTTACTATAATAAAAAACATTTGAAGTATTAACCATTGTAGTCAAACTCTGTCACAGATGTAAAAAGAAAGTTTAGTCTTAACCATTTCTCAGGTACTTAGCCATGTGGCATTGCCCAAAAGATGCGATATTTCGTCAAGGTGATTTCTTGCCATCTTCAGGCATACCTGAATACTGACTGATATCTACCGCTGGGTGCTGTCTTTATATCCTCTCCTCCCCTCCTACAGCCTCCAGACGGTTGCCTCCAGGCGTAGACCTGGTGCGGTGGTGGGTGGAAGCATGTCAGGAGTTCATCCAGGGTCTTCACTCAGAGCAGCAGCCAGCACTGGGCATGGATTTATGCTGGCGTGACAACAATGCATCCTCATCTTCTTCAGTTGTCACAACGAGAGAGGATTTTCAAATAGACTGCCACTGTGCTTTGATCAAGCTCAAAGCCTGGTGCCATGCCTTGCTCAACTGTAAGCTGCTGTCTTTATTTATTAGTCTGTCACTTGTCTGATCTCTACAGTTTCTTTGAGAATACAATCCCAGAATATGTTCAACTGTTGGAACAACTTGGTGTTACCGTAATTCACAATACATCTATAATAGATGCAGTGCTCTGCCACACCGGACTTTGTTGGCTGTATGTTGTCTGTGTGGCATTTATGCTCAGTGCATCTTTCCTATACAGACCAGATAGTCTGGCCTGTGTGTATTTTTCCATATTGGCAATGGTTGCAGTAGACACACTGTTTCTGGAGTCTACATTATCCTTTACTGATCCCAATAAGGCTTTTGTCTTGGCTGATAAACTTGACATTGTACTTCGGAGTATTCTTCCGATTTCTGTTGATGTGCTCCTGATGTATGGAATAATCATCATCGCAAACAGTTTATCCTCATCCTCAGGAGGGCTGTCATCTCTGCTTCTTGAGCCTTAAGGCTCATGTCTGGTAGTAGTTTTAACCATTTGTATGGAACACGGCTTGTAAGTGCTGTAATCCAGCTGCTGGACTGTCACAGTCCAAGATTTCACGTGCTCTGTGCACTACTGTGCTTGGGAAACCATGTTGTGAAATAGCACGACAGCAGGAGCCATCCAAGTATAAATCGCGTATGCCAGTTTACGGTATGACACTGTGTCCTAGCATCCTATCTGGTCTTCGCTAGATGAGCACATCCTGAAACGGAAGTTTATCTTTTCTTCCATCTCCATCATGAATTTTGTGTGTGGTGCAGTGAATTCAGATGTTACAGATAGACTTGTAGGTGATGAAGTCCATATGATCATAATTCAAATGTACTGTCTATGTGGTGAAAAATGCATGACAGCTTGTAGACTGCAGATTCCAGAGCTGCTTCTTCATATGGCCTCCATAAACCTATTGGCCACCACTCATGATAACGGGTATCCTATCGCTACACTGTTTGCTCGAAGAAATTTCTGTACGACAGAAGGTAGTTTGACGTAAGCACAAATTCAAACAGTTTTGTTAGTGCTAGTCCAAACTTTTCCCCTCTGAGGCCCAGGGAGTCTCTTAGAGGTATCCCTGTAAAGAGAGATACTATGTCAGGGTCCACCAGGACATCATCTTGGCCCAATGTGAAGTTTTACAGCTGCTGGACAAAATGCGCCAAATTTCATACGTGATGCTGCCATTTGCCCACAAATAAGATGAACATTGCTGTTGGATGTTTTGTTAATTCATCTGTTGATGTGTCTCAGAATCTTGCAGTTTGTCAGCAGGTGGCTGACTGCCATGCTCTGTTGACTTGAGACCAGGTAACTTCACCTATCAACTCCCACCAGTCGGTCAGTAGGGAGTTGAGGTGGAGTGAGACAAATTCTGTCGAAGTCTCATCGAGTCTGGATCGAGTGTACTGGATCCTCTCCCTGAACACGGCCAGCCTGGCACTTCTGGTGATACGGTTGGATGCTGGTGTTCTGATGTGATAACCTACATTCCGTTCGAAAGAGTGTCCAGATTCTTAATTTTGCTTTGTATCTCCTCACCACCAAGCTAGTATTGTGTGTGATTTTAGGTTTTCCCAATTTAGAAAATCTTTAATATTTCTTGAATATTTAACCAGGTGTCATCGTACACTTCTTGCCACCTTCAGGCATTGCTGGTGAGGTCATGCCTTTTGGATGGTGTCGTCCTGCTGAATACTCAAGAAATAGTCAAGACTTTGCTATACCAGGAAAACGTAAAATCATATGAGAAAGTTTAGTGTTTGTCTGACTGTCGCAGCAAGCAGTTCATTGTACATTGTATTAATACCAACGAACAGAGATTAGTTAGTCACCTATATCAGGGAATTTAATGAAAAAAGATTTACTAAAAAGGACAAAGTTGGAAGTGGCGTATTTTCATTTAAAATGAATTTTACTTATATGCAGTTTAATGAATAAAGTAATTGTGATACTTGAGTTTTCCCAGTGTACTGAATGTTCGATGAGGTTTCGGTTTTGCAGCTGGGTCATGTTGACTTCTTGCCACGATATTTTGGCTAGCGACCATTCAGCCATCTTCAGTTGAATGTCCATCACTGGAGACTGCATGTTCCCAGCATCGGCTTTACAGCAAAAATTGGGGGGCAAACGAATTGGCACCTGCCATAGTAGCGTCCTCTATCGAACTCCATGTCCTCTGGAAATACTGTTCTATCTGTGGTGTGCAGGTGCATGCATAAAGGTGAAAACTACACGTCTGCTCTCTGTCAGAATGCGCGTTCGCATCGCTGAAAACCAGACATCAGATGTCACCAGATGTGTCACTATGAATAAACTGTCTTGTCTCTGAAGAAATTGGAGAGATTGCTGGGTCCCAAGCCTTTTCCAGTTGAAAACTGCCGTCATGATTTGTAATATGTTGTGCTAGGTGTATTTCCACAGTTTCTTTAATTACTGAATCCCAAAAAGTTCTCGCTGGGACCAATATTTTCGTAGCAGAAAAATCCATAGTGTTTCCTGTGGTAATATAATGCTCAGCTATGGCTGACTTATTGGGCTGCGAAAGGTGAGTGTGGCGCTCATGTTCAACGTACCTTTCGTGTACTGTGAGTGTGTGTCTTCTGACTGATGTAAGCCTTGCCACACTGGCAAGGAATTTTGTAGATCCCAGAAACTGAAATCCCAATACTGTGTGTGTGTGTGTGTGTGTGTGTGTGTGTGTGTGTGTGTGTGTGTGTTTTTGTGTGTTTTCCTGACAGTTCATCATCCACCCCTCCCCAGAAAGACAACTAAGCAGGTAGTGCAATATAGGTCATAGAGAAGATTGTGAACAGCACATAACATACAGCTAGAAAAGAAACATCGACCAACAGCCTGAAGACTACCAATCAAGCAAATACAATTAAAAATGCAGCTGAGGGAGGTCTGTTTAAAGCACAGGGCTCTATAAATGACTATCAGCTTTGTCACAAAGATGCAGAATGTTCCTAGCAATGAATGTTTTTCCTTACTACTGAGAGAAATAAAAGCATATCCTGTCCTGTCCATGATTTCAGAGCTATCAGTGTAATGGAAGGCAACATTCTCATATTTCTGAAGAACTAAGAAAAACTGATTGCTGAAAGGCCATTGAGGCAACAAACTTTAGGTACTTGAAATAAATAGGTAGTAATTAATGGTCTGGGTATTGAGCAAGCAGGAATGCAAGAGAATACATGGCCAGCATGCTAAACAGGATGGGTGTAGGTCCCAGCAGGGTCTCTCAAGGTGCATTCCAACTGGAAAATGCACACACGGGTTCAACATCCCTGCATGAAGGGGGAAAGAAAACTCAGTAAATTGGATGATTAAAGGAGCTGAGCAATGTACTAACTATAATACAAAACTATTGGAGGGATAAAAACCGATGAATAGAAGGCGGTAGGCAACATCGGTCATGCAAGGTAAGTGAAATAGGATGATGCCACATGCCTTATGTAGGTGAAAACAGGCTGTAGTAAGATCTTGGCATTTAGAGTGCCATTTCCAACCTAACTAGACGGTCCTTTGTAGGTCATCCCTCACAGAAACTACTTTGACAGGGGGACAATAGGCCCTTTGATTTGAGAACCAGGCAGAATCGTCAAGCTACCATTCTTCCAACCAGTCTGCAGGGCTTGTTGAGGCTAATGGGTCAGTAGCTGCAGAATGATGTTGGGTTTATGCCCAACTTAAAGACTGAGGTAACACTATTTCTCCACCGGTAAAGTAAAACACCTTTCAGCCATATATGGTTGAAGACCCCAAGTAGATGGAGTCTGCAAGCCACATTCAGAAGCTGAATTACCTGACTATGAATCTAACCAAGGATTAGGCCCCTATAATGAGGTAAGTCAAAACTCGGAAAAGTTTCCCAGTCACTGAAAGGTCCATTATATAAGTCAGGGTTACAGGAAGTAACTGACAGAGGGATGTCTACAACTTGTTTTACATCTACATCTAAATCAATACTCTGCAAATCACGCTTAAGGGCCCAAACCACCTTCACAATAATTCTCTATTATTCCAGTCTCGAACAGCTCTGATTTTCCTTATTTTAATATGATGACCGTTTCTCCCTATGTGGGTCGGCATCAACAAATTTTTTTGCATTCAGAAGAGAAAATTGGTGACTGAAATTTTGTGAGAAGATTCTGCCACAACAAGAGATGTCTTTGTTTTAATGATGTCCACCTCAAATCCTGTAGCATGTCAGAGACACTATCTCCCCTATTTTGTGATAATACAAAACCTGTTGTTCTTCTTTGAACTTTCTTGATGTATTCCATTAAACCTATTTCGTAAGGATCCCAGACTGTGCAGCAGTACTCCAAAAGAGGACAGACAAGCATTGTGCATGCAGTCTCTTTAGTAGACCTTTTACATTTTCTAACTGTTCTGCCAATAAAACGCAATCTTTGGTTTGCCTTCTCCACAATGTTTTCTATGTGTTCTTTCCAATTTCAGTTGTTTGTAATTGTAATTCCTAGGTGTTCAGTTGAATTTATGGCCTTTAGATCTGACCAATTTATCATGTAACTGAAATTTAACGGATTCCTTTTAGCACTCATGTGGATGACCTCGCACACTTCATTATTTAGCGACAATTACCAATTTTTGCACCATACAGATATTTTTTTCTATCGTTCTGCAATATGTTTTGATCCTCTGGTGACTTTACTAGACGATAAATGATAGCATTATCTGCAAACAACCTAAGACAGCTGCTCAGATTGTCTCCTAAATCTTTAAGTAGATAAGGAACACAGAGGGCCTATAACACTACCTTGGGGAATGCCAGACATCACTTCTGTTTTACTTGGTAACTTTCTGTCAATTACTACGAACTGTGACCTCTCTGACAGGAAATCATGAGTCCAGTCACATAACTGAGATGATATTCCATAAGCACACAATTTCACTACAAGCCACTTGTGTGGTACAGTGTCAAAAGTCTTCTGGAAATCCACAAATATGGAATCAACTTGAAATCTCTTGTCAGTAGTGCTCAACAGTTCATGTGAGTTAAGAGCTACTTGTGTTTCGCAAGAACAATGTTTTCTAAATCCACGTTGACTGTGTGTCAATGGGCCTTTTTCTTTGAGCTAATTCATAATGTTCGAACACAATATGTGTTCCAAAATCTGCTGCATATCAATGTTAATGGTATGGGACTGCAATTCAGTGCATTGCTCCTATTACCTTTCGTAAGTATTGGCATGATCTGTGCAACTTTCCAATCTTTAGCTACAGATCTTTCGTCCAATGAGCGGTTGTATATGATTGTTAAGTTTGGAGCTATTGCATCAGCATATTCTGAAAGGAACCTAACAGGTATACAGTCTGAACTGAAAGACTTACTTTTATAAGTGATTCAAGTTGCTTCAATACTCTGAGGATATCTACTGCCAAGTTGCTCATGTTGCCAGCTGTTCTTGTTTCAAATTCTGCTGCTTTGCAGCACTGTCATCAACAGCATTCCCATTGCTATTGCACAGAGAAGGTACTGATTATGTTTTGCTGCTAGCACACTTTACGTAGACCAGAATCTCTCTGGATTTTCTGCCAGGTTTAGAGAGAAAGGTTTGTTGTGGAAACATTAAAGTCCATGGTAAATTTAGAGCTTCTGTAAAAGGTCACCGATCTTGGAGGTTTTGTGTTCATTTAAATTTGGCATGCTTTTTCACTGTTTCTGCAACATTCTGACCCATTTTGTGTAGCAAGAGGGATCAGCTCTGTTGCTTGTTAATTTATTTGGCAATTGCTATCAATACAATTTTTTCTTTGAATTCAATCCACATCTGGTCTATACTTACCTTTATAATTTGAAAGGAGTTTTATGTGTTTGAAAGGTAGTCAGGTATGAAGAAAAGGCAGACACCATCACAAAGTGGGCCGCAAGGTGTTTAACAAGGATCAATATATCAGTATAAATACCACCATGAAGGAGGAGACCCAAAACAGCTGTTGACCTTTGGCAGCCCAACAACCTTTTAAGCTTGGTCCAAACCTGGGCTAAAGACACTTACTTCCCAAAGAGGGGACAACACTCCCAGCATGCCTTCTTACTGTTTTTAATTATGTAGCAAAAAATTGCATGGAGCTGCTTAAAAATGATGAGGGCAGCCTGCAAAGGATGTTGCTTGAGACATTACAGTATCATTTAATAGTCTTGAATTGAGGTTGCAATATCTTTTTTCTGCCACAGCACCACTGACTGATGATGAAATGGCTATTGCTAGAATAGCAGTACGGGTGAGTAAGGTGGAAATTTCTACAACATTCTTATCGATAAAGTCTGATGGAAACTGGATAAAAGAGAAGACAGAGGTATACAACAGTTGGCTGGCCCTTTAGAGATGCAAAGTAACAATTGGTCTATACGGCATTCACAATGAAGTGACAGGATGTAAAACTATCGCTATAATACAGATTGTCGAGCAGCAACTACTACAGTGAATCCACAAGATTTTGGAAGAGATCATAAGCTATACAGTCAGAAAGTTGTCATGGATAGCAATGAAGCAGGTTAGGGGTACAGTCATTACGAAGATCATACTGTCTGGGGGTAAATAGGGTTCACAGAGGGTTATTGCTGGAGGTGGTACAGAGGGGAGTCCACTCACTGATGACATCTTTGCAAACCAATGCACAGACTCTCAGGTCTGCCCTGATAGAAAGCACAGTACTGTTGAAGGATTAGAGAATGGTTGCAGTGAATAACATTAACAAAGATTGCAGAAGAGGGCGGCATTAGCTTTTGCAGGTCTGTGACAGGTGACAATAATATACACTGCAATTACATTGAATTATCACATTAAGCTCATCCTCTTAGTCATGAAGGCCAAGAGGACAGGTCGCATCCCAGAATCCCTGCATCACCATTTGGGGATGGAACAAAATCAAAATGAACAAAGGTTTCCAGACCAATGAAGCAGGGGCAATCTAGTGTTTCCAGGGTCATCTGAATTACCTTCTCCATAACTAGTTTAGAGGATCAGGACTCTTGCAAAGGCTCGTCTGCTGTGACAGTAGGAACTGAAGAGGAGCAAGTAGTTCTGTGATACACAGTCTATGACTCCGTAGGCCACTGTCAAGTGACTGGGTGCTAATTTGTCAATTATAGGGAGCTCTGTGACAGGTAGATAGTGAGGATGACACTGCTCCTCTAGCTGGGTGCAGGGAGTCGAGGAACCACTGGAGTCCCATGGGCTAATTTACATACTCTACCACTAGAGGTCGAGGTCAATGTCGAGGGAATGGGGTTGGGTTAGGTTAGGTTGTGAAAGTAGCTGCAAAATTTGATTTCAGTGGGATAGGATGTCAGAAATTTTAATTTCTTTTGGGCTTCAAAATATCAGAGGTGATCAGAGACCTGATGCCCCTGTATTTTATGTTCTGTAGTTAAGACAGCACACTTCTGGAATCAAGTGTGGGTTTTATTGTTTTAAGCATGGGGGAGGGGGGGGGGGGGCAGTGGCAGGAATTGTTTTCACAAAATAGACAGAATGACAGGGTTTTCATGAAGCAGCCAAGCATACTTTTCACAAAGCGAGTTGCTTGTATAATGGGGAAAATGTATGCCCAAAGCATTGTTGCTCATAAAGTGGTAAAAATGTACGCCCAAAGTGTTGGCGCTTAAAATATCCCATTGGAGTGGGAAAAATGGCTTCACATCACAATGACTGACAATGATTGTAACTTTCACAGGCAGTGAACCCCCTAAAAAGTCATGTTGAAGGCTCCAGTGTCAACCTTGTTGTTGGAGGGCCTCGATGTAGATGAAGTGGATCCCTCACTTCAAGTTTTCCCATAGTTTCCATCCATCTAAAACATGAAGTCCTGGTAAAATGTATATCTCTGTACCATTTTAAGGCTCTTATAGGATTTTATGATTAGAGATGTATCATGAAGTTTCTTGCATGACAATAATGCTCGAGGTGAGTAGGAGTGGCTGCTTTAATTAAGACAGAGCCACTTCATAGTTTACTGAGGAAGCGATTTATCCAAACATATTTTCAGTATTACCTACAAAGAACATAAGCTTGGTAGTTACATAGGACCCTCTGTCAGTCTGGGTGCTAAACAGGAACTGAGGGGAGGAAGTTTCTGCAGTCCACTTTCTTTTGGCCTTTCTCTCACGGCTTGGACCAGGAGGGTAAGTTCTCGGATGAATAACTATACATGTTGAAACCTTCACTTTTGTCTGGAGAGACTGCTGACACCTTACGGCTGTTAGCTTATAACTTGGGTTTTCTCACTGTGCAAGATATCTACCATCACCTCGAAGGGAACGATCTATTGATACGTAATCAGCAGGGTTTCAGAAAACATCGTTCTTGTGCAACGCAGCTAGCTCTTTACTCGCACAAAGTTATGGCCGCTATCGACAGAGAATCTCAAGTAGATTCCGTATTTTTAGATTTCTGGAAAGCTTTTGACACCGTTCCTCACAAGTGACTTCTAATCAAGCTGCGGGCCTATTGGGTATTGTCTCAGTTGTGCGACTGGATTCGTGATTTCCTGTCAGGAAGGTCGCAGTTCGTAGTAATAGACGGCAAATCATCGAGTAAAACAGAAGTGATATCAGGTGTTCCCCAGGAAAGCGTCCTGGGACCTCTGCTGTTCCTGATCTATATAGGCAAATCATCGAGTAAAACAGAAGTGATATCAGGTGTTCCCCAGGAAAGCGTCCTGGGACCTCTGCTGTTCCTGATCTATATAAATGACCTGGGTGACAATCTGAGCAGTTCTCTTAGGTTGTTCGCAGATGATGCTGTAATTTACCGTCTAGTAAGGTCATCTGAAGACCAGTATCTGTTGCAAAGCGATTTAGAAAAGATTGCTGTATGGTGTGCCAGGTGGCAGTTGATGCTAAATAACGAAAAGTGTGAGGTGATCCAAATGAGTTCCAAAAGAAATCCGTTGGAATTCGATTACTCGATAAATAGTACAATTCTCAAGGCTGTCAATTCAACTAAGTACCTGGGTGTTAAAATTACGAACAACTTCAGTTGGAAAGACCACATAGATAATATTGTCGGGAAGGCGAGCCAAAGGTTGCGTTTCATTGGCAGGACACTTATAAGATGCAACAAGTCCACTAAAGAGACAGCTTACACCACACTCGTTCGTCCTCTGTTAGAATATTGCTGCGTGGTGTGGGATCCTTACCAAGTGGGATTGACGGAGGACATCGAAAGGGTGCAAGAAAGGGCAGCTCATTTTGTATTATCACGTAATAGGGGAGAGAGTGTGGCAGATATGATACGCGAGTTGGGAAGGAAGTCATTAAAGCAAAGAGGTTTTTCGTCGCGGCAAGATCTATTTACAAAATTTCAGTCATCAACTTTCTCTTCCAAATGCGAAAATATTTTGTTGAGCCCAACCTACATAGGTAGGAATGATGATCAAAATAAAATAAGAGAAATCAGAGCTCGAACAGAAAGGTTTGGGTGTTCATTTTCCCCACGCGCTGTTCGGGAGTGGAATGGTAGAGAGATAGTATGATTGTGGTTCGATGAACCCTCTGCCAAGCACTTAAATGTGAATAGCAGAGTAATCATGTAGATGTAGATCATGCTGCCTACTCTGGTCAAGGGCTCTCACCACACACCACCCAGACATAGCAATGACCAACTGGCTTCATGGCCATTGGCTGGAGTGCCAGTGTCCGAAAATAACAGACACCCACTCCTTGGTATGCTCTGGGAGGTAACAGCTTGGGTATCAATCATGTGTTTCCTGTGTAGTCAGTGGGTTACATGCATTCAGGTAGCTGTCGACCTCTATTTGAACTAGCTACCATCTTAGGTATTGGGCAGCTCTCCTTGTACAGTTCGCATTTCTATAAAAAAAAATCACAAAAGTGGGAGTAAAATCCAGATGTGGGGCCCACATTTGAGTTAAATGAAACAAGTATTGCAAAATAATGTTGGTAAAGTGAGGAGGGAGACGAGGAAGAAAGAAGTGGGAACAGCCGTGACTTATGTGCTATAGACAAGCCAGGTTTCCAAAACTGAATCTGCCCTATAGATCAAGTAAATGGAAAGAAAAAACAAAACAGTAAGAGTGCAGCACGGGAAGGGAGAAAGTACTGCAATAGCTCAGCATCTTTGACTATGTATAGTATATACATTTAAGAGAAAAGAACAATGTTAAACTAAAATTAATGGAAAACAGTAACTCTGAACATTGAATCTGTCAATGCAGAACCTCCATATTTTAGTTATTTAAGCGACAGCCAGTGTTTCAGAGTTTAATCAATCAAACATGAGAAATAATATTTCTCAGAATAATTGTAACACCACACATCAGGGTGCAGCCAGTACCATACAATAATGAAGGCCTCTGTATAAAATTCAACATAAATTTAACATTAAGATGATTCTGAGACATTATATGCTGCAATTAACTACAAATTTTTCACACGAATAATAAATTCTATGAAAGCTTTCATTGTTAGACAATGTTTCTATTCTTTCTAAAGTTCTGTCTACATTTTGTTATATATCATAGCTGCTTTCATGTACCTCAAGACATATTGGACAGCGACGAGCTTCAGAATCGTCCTCTTGTCCCCAATCGTGATGACCCTGGACATGGCCACAGTTCAGGTACACATATGGTTGCTGGTTTTCATTTACAGCTCCAGATTCATTCATTGTCACAGTCACTCTTCGTGGTATGACAAGTGTGTTTAGTCCAACTGGACATTGGGGTCGCCCGGCATTTAAGTCATCAACCATTTTCTCCAAGTGCGATTTTGTCTGAAAAGTTAAAAATTTATAAACATTAGTTCAACATTATATAGGAACATGAAAAAAATATAAAATCATCATATGTACAGAGGATTTGAGACGATGATAAAAGAAAGAGAAAAAATGTAGCATACAAATAAAATCTTCACACAATTCATTTATACAATTTTACATGCCATAGTTGTCGCATTACTTACAACAAAAAGAAATTTCTCCTGAAGAGGGGATAGGGGTGGGGGAAGGGGGGGTTGTTGAGGTAGTTATGCAGTAAATAGAATCTTGCATCTTGAAGGTAAATATTGACCAGCTATATTGCTCCCACTCTAATCAGTATAGATTCCTACGAGATGAGATAACAGCCTTATAGTCCAAATTCCAAATGTTTTAAGTAAAAAATTAAAAACATCTCATTATTAAATTAAATCACTAACTTAATCTCAATGCCGAAGTACAAGGATACAACTAATGGAAACATCATTCCATTTATGTATCAGCAACATAAAATGTTTTTGAGATTTAAACGAAACAATTTCATTCAGGTGCACTATAACTTCTCTATAACAAAGTTTACTGTGTGTGCAAATAGTTTTAAACAATGCAGCCCGATAATGTCCTCGACAACTGCCAGTATTTCGAAATATCAGCAACTGTCAAGATTATTATCCGGATGCATTCACATACATTATTTGAACATTTGATATGGAGAGTTCTTTCTTATAGCTTTTGAATTTGGAAAGCCTTGCATAGTCCTAAGTAGCAGCTGAGAATTTAATGAAACACTTTTCAGAAAAAGTCAATTAAGCAAAATGATTAGTGAAAGTCAACAGGTGATGAACTGTCAGAAAAGGAAAGTATCTGGAGTTCAGTTTCTGTTCTGTTCCCACATTTTCCCCATATTTCCTTGGAGAACGAGTTGGCGAAGAATGCTGATTGGAGACAGATGACAAATTAGCGAAGACTGGCGATTGGCAATGAATCTTCTATTACCATCAGTGTTATGGTTTGTGGAACTGGCGGACTGAGAAAGCAGTCGTAAGTAGTGAACACGAATCCAGAGGAAAAAAAATTGAACTTGTTTAGGACTCTGAATTAATCGAAGGTAGCTAAGTGGGTACCTCAGTCCTAAGCTCAACAAAGAAACTCAAAACACTGAGAAGGTGTAAAGGAGAGCAGTGATGGCATTCTTACAGAAGCAGAAGAAATGAAGAAAAAAAAAATCATGACACACACACACACACACACACACACACACACACACACACACACACACAGAGAGAGAGAGAGAGAGAGAGAGAATCATGTTGCACTGACTGAATACATTACAGTCTTCTAGAATAGTAAGCACAACTGTCTCCAACATGGTCAGTTAATGAACCCATATTAACAGCGACATAGGAGATTATATGAGGCAAACAAGGCAGCGGTAAACTATGTGCTCCAATGCCATTCCCACACAACTAGTAAAGTCAATTACGATAGGAGGGAACTATTACTTTTGAAATCTAAATAGTTTGTCACCTTTTATGCATGCACCTGCTTCCTGAAGCAGTACTGACCAGCCCTTGTGTCATGTAATTTATTACTTTTCTCAATTGGGTTTTCCTTTGTACTGGAAAATAATTTTTTCCAAGTTAAATCCATTTAGATTATACCAAAGAGCCACATAGGAGTGACCTCACTAGTTGTTTGGGAATTGCTTTGGAACACGTAGTTTACCACTACCTTGTTTGCGACAGATAATCTTCTCCGTCCTGTTAGATCACCAGGAGGGTAATAAGTTGCACATCTAGTTTTGTGTCTGTGCTTTTATAGTTCACTTACTCAGTTAGTCCTGATAGGACGGGTAGGATGCAGGAGGAGCTGGCCGCAGGTCACCAACAGCCGAATGTGCTTTTGGCTATCGTCAGCTGTCTTCATGCTGTTGCTTTGGGATGTAACATGGGGTGGAGAATCTGGTGTATCATATGGGACACCTCAGATGTCTCTTGTTAATCCCAAAGGTTATGCTGTACCCAATGTGGTGGATCCACACACACGCAGGGTGAGTGGCGAATGGTGATGTGTTTGCATCACTTGAGATGGTGGGTCAATTGGGAGGCTTGTCATCTGGCCTTGCCTATTTGCCCTGTAATTGGAGAGGTGGCCGTTTCTTCAGCAGAATCTGAGTAGATTCTGAGTAGAGACATGGGGGCATGTGTTTGCTAGCTATCAGCAGCTCCAACATTAGGCATGTTATGGAGCCGCTTCGGGGAGTACAGTTTAAGATTGGAAAGAAAGCCGACGACCACTCAGTACGTCTGCCAGGAGGGAGAAGCCTCATCCGAGATGTGGAGGCAGCCTTGCCTGCAGCTATCTAACATGAAGGGTGCAGTCATCTGCAAGTTGTGGCTTACACTGGCACTAAAGATGCCTTGCCATTTGGGTTCTGAGGCCATTACAGGCAGCTGGCGGAAACAGTGAAGGCTGTCAGCCTTGCACGCAGGGTGCAAGCCAAGCTAACAATCAGTAGCATCATTCTCACAGTTCGTCAGGGTCTTTTGGCTTAAAGCTGAGTGGAGGGTTTCAACCAAAGGCTTCGTTGGCTCTGTGATGGCCTTGGCTACAGATTTTTGGACCTACCTTATCAAGAGGGAATCGAAGGGTGTCCCTTTGTGTGTTAGGGGGTGCACTAACAAAGGAATAAGCTACACGAGTAGCAGAGTTCTTGTGGGATGCACATGGGGCTTTCTAGGCTAGACAGTAATTTGAGGTACTCTGATGAACACTTGCCAGTCAACACGCAGATAGCAAAATCAAACCACTTTCAGAGTAAAGACGCTTCAACTGTCAAAATTTTAACAGCAATTTATCCAAGTATTGGTAACAAAGTTCCTAAATTTACTGCCCTCCAGGAAATTTCTCACACTCCAATTATTCTTGGGACCATGAGCTGGCTGAAGCTCACAGTAGAAAGCTCCAAGATAATTAGCCATTTACAAAACATATCAAAAAACCAGATTAAATGCCATTGGAGGGGGAGTTTTCTCTGCAGCTGACAAAAATATTGTCTCTATTGGGGTCGAATTTGAGTGTGGCAATGAAGTAATCTGGTCAAGCGTAACAGGTCTAGGTGGAAACAACTCAATTGTAAGAATTTTTTACCATCTACTCAATTCCACTGACAGTTTTAGAGTCATTCAGAAGTAGTCCATAGTAATTAGTGCAGAAATACCAGATTATACCATATTAGTTGTAGGCAACTTTTGTAAACTGGGACGTCTATGAATTCATTGCAGAGGATATAGACAGTCTTGCAAAGTACTTTTGAACACATCCTACAAAAAACGTTTTGAGCAGTTAGCTCAACAGTCCACACTCAGCAGGAAAATTTTAGAACTTGTAGCTGCAAGCAGGCCTGCCTTTGTCGACAATGTCCCGACTTCGTCGACAATGTCATTATAGTGACAGGGATTAGTGACCATGTCATTGTAGCGACTAAGTGTACAAAAGTTAATAAAACTATCAACAAGGCTAGTAGAGTATTCTGCTAGACAGAACATACAAGTAGTCATTAGCATCACAATTTAGACAGTGAATGGACATTACTTAGTTCCAATATGATGGACATAAAGGAATTGTGGGCAAAGTTTAAACACACTGTAAATCATTCTCTGGAAAAGTATGTCAAGTAAGTGGATTAAGGACGGAAAAGACTCACCGCGATTTAACAACAGGATTCAGAAAATGCTATGGAAGGAAAGGCTTTTGCGCTCTTGGTTCAAAACAGAATGCACAAATGATGACATGCTGAAGTTAGTAGAGATTCCTACATCTAAAAAAAGATCAATGCATGAAGCATACAACTATCACTTTCATACCTTAGCAAAATACCTTGCCCAAGAAAATTCTGATCCTATGTAAAATTACTAAGAAGGTCTAAGGTGTATATCCAGTCACTCATTGACCTGTATGGTGTATCAGCAGAAGCTTTAAATTTTGCATTTAAGAAATCATTCATCACAAGAATTGTACAAACATACCATCTTTTGACCACTGAACAGCCTCCCGTGTGGAGAATGTACTAATAGGCATCCCTGGCACAGAGAAGCAACTGAAAGAGTTGAAAACAAATACGTCACCATGTCCAAATACAATCCCAATCACGTTTTACAAAAGAGTATTCTATGGTATTGCCCCCTTATTTAGTTTGCATTTTTCACAACTCTCTCACCCACCATGAAGTCCAAAGTGATTGGAAATAAGCACAGGTGACTCCTGTATATAAGAAAGGTGAAAGAAAGGACCTGCAAAATTACAGATCAATATTCTTAACATTAGTTTGCTGCAGAATTCTCGCACATATTCTCAGTTTGAATATAATAAATTTTTTTTGAGACAGAACAGCTTCTGCCCACAAATCAGCACAATTTCAGAAAGCATTGCTCATTTTTATGACCTAAAATACCTTTAAACGAAAAGTATGTGGATAGGCACTATAAGACAACTCAACACGTTTTTTCTTAACTTAAAATAGTCAACATGAAAATATGAAGAATTCAGAATGGTAAGAAATTCATAAACTTACTAGATGTAACAGCAGACATGAGTACAGAAACACATTGTTTCGAAAATTTATAGACAAACTACAACTAGAGACATAGACACAGTAATAACTTCCTACTAAAAAGAGAAAGAGAGAGAGAGAGAGAGAGAGTTAGACAAAATTTATTGCTTCAAGCAATGGCTGCAAAATATTGTCCTGGCTGACTAAATCTTTCATAGGGAACAAAAATACAAACTTACACCCCTCTTCATGCTAGCTCTGCTGTTTCTTTCAATGTTTGCATGAAGTGGTGTACAATCCCATACCTAACCAATGGATTCAGAGGGTGTAGTGAAGCACTGGAATCCTGGAAATACAGTACTTCCTTTTATGTGAGGAACACCACAGCCTAGTGTATTTTCAATAGCAAAGATAAATCCAATTGCTGCCCAATAGTAGAGTTCACGAAACTACCTATCCTGATTGTGGTACGTTGTTTATTGGACAATCCAGCAGACAAGGAGCGACTAACTAGGCTAAACATAAAACACTGGTGGAGGTTGGATAATTATTGCTGAGTGAGGGTCACAGCTACCAGCCATTGCATGTCCTTCACTTAGCAAACAAAGAGCAAAAGCTTAATCTGATTGAAATCAACAAACATCTGTCCCACTGTCTTGATGCAATACGAAATGACCAAATACAGATCAATACTGCCTCTCTTCTAAAGTTCACTTAACCTTCACAGTTTTCCTCTGTTTCTTATGTTGTCTGTTTCAATCTATACCTCCACTTTCATGTATTTGTTTAATTTATTGTGATCGTTTATGTGCCCCACATATACTCTTGCAACAATTGTCAGTTGTATCTTTTGATCTGTTTATCACTTTTCATATGTAATACCTCTGAAAGGTATTCTTTAGAAGTCTTGTCAGGTGCCAATTTTATTTTATTGGGATTGTAAATTAAATTTAAATTTATAAATGGTCACTGTTTTTCAAGTTTTGTGTGTTTTTTCTGGTTCACTCCCTACATTGGTGTTAGTCTCATTCAACTTTGGCAGGTAAAGATGAAAAGTGATCCAAAGGTGGGGGAGAGAGGGGGAGTGGGGGGGGGGGGGGGGAGGAGAGAGAGAGAGAGAGAGAGAGAGAGAGAGAGAGAGAGAGAAGATAATTAGATTTTATTTCAAGTGAATAAAATATACAAAGACTGTATTTATTGAAGTATAAAACACACACAGTGCTTTTCTACATCTAATACTGCACTGTCCTGAAAATAACATAAAATTTTTAAATTACATTACAGGATGTATACAATAAAGCTTTTTCATTTGTTCTCTATAATGTTGTTTTGTACAGTGTTGTACACCTTTTATGACTTTAACAGAAGCAGAGATGGTACAATAAACAATAAAAGGCCAGATGCCCACTGCTTACCTTGCATCTCACATACTATACACAGCTATTTTTAGATGACATGCAGTAATCTGGCATTATCGGTAGTTTATCACTGTCTAGGTCCTAAAGTTGCCAGATTACCGCATTTCTACTGTACTATCCAGGATACTTATTTTACTTAAGAGTATACCAATCAAATTATTTTCTTACGATTGGCATTTTTTGTTCACAAACCAAAATTATAGCTGTGTTTTAAAATATGTAATGAACTGAATAAATGGTGGGGGAAACTTACAGCACAATAGTGATATGAGGGTAGTGTCTCTTACTAGTAATGAAAATTTCCTTGGTCCCAGGTTCAAACCAAGCCACTGCTCAACTTTCGAATAAAAATATCAGCAATGGTGGCTGAAAACTTCCATACTGCCAACAGCCTTATCAAAGACGAGGTCAGAGGAGCAGACAGAGGTTCAAGGCATTCTCTTGCCCTAGGGGTGGAAAATTGCCCTTAAAAGGCAGAAGAATTAGAAATGATCAACAGCATGAGGATTCAGAAGGCAACAGAAACCACTGCATAAAAGACACACAATGTGTATTCACAAGACATGTGGCCTATAACTGAGAAAAAGTCATGTTGTTCTCTCCATTAGAAAAAGACTGAGGATTAGTCCCCCATTCAGTTTCTGGGAGAGAACTGCCAAGGGGGAAGTGAGCATAAGAAAAAGATAGTATAATCAATGAAGGAGTAACATTCCACAAGTTGGAACATAGAATGTCACAAGTTGGAACATAGAATGTCACAAGTTGGAACATAGAATGTCACAAGTTGGAACATAGAATGTCACAAGTTGGAACATAGAATGTCACAAGTTGGAACATAGAATGTCACAAGTTGGAACATAGAATGTCACAAGTTGGAACATAGAATGTCACAAGTTGGAACATAGAATGTCACAAGTTGGAACATAGAATGTCACAAGTTGGAACATAGAATGTCACAAGTTGGAACATAGAATGTCACAAGTTGGAACATAGAATGTCACAAGTTGGAACATAGAATGTCACAAGTTGGAACATAGAATGTCACAAGTTGGAACATAGAATGTCACAAGTTGGAACATAGAATGTCACAAGTTGGAACATAGAATGTCACAAGTTGGAACATAGAATGTCACAAGTTGGAACATAGAATGTCACAAGTTGGAACATAGAATGTCACAAGTTGGAACATAGAATGTCACAAGTTGGAACATAGAATGTCACAAGTTGGAACATAGAATGTCACAAGTTTGAATGTTACAGAAAAACTAGAAAATCTGAAAAGGGAAATACTAAAGCTCAATCTAGATACAGTGGTTGCCAGTGATGTGAAATGGAAAAGAAAAGAATTTATGGTCAGATGAATAAAGGGTAATATCAACAGCAGCAGAAAATGGTATAATGGGAGTTATAGGAAAGTAGGGTAGAAGGTGAATTACAGTGAACAGTTCAGTGACAGGATTGTTCTAGTCACATTCAACAGCAAACCAATGTGAACAGTGATAGTTCAGGTATACATGCCAACATCGCAAGCAGAAGATGAAGTGAGAGACGAAGTATATGAGGATACCGAAAGGGTAATTCAGTACAGAAACAAAAATCTATCATGGAGAAATGGAATGAAGCTGTGGGGTAAGGCGTGGAAGAAAGATTATGAGAGAATATGGGCTTGGTAGTACGAACGAGAGAGGAGAAATATCAGTTTGAGTTCTGTAATAAATTTCAGATGATAACAGCAAATATTACGTTCAAGCATCACAAGAGGATGTTGTGTATGAAAGGACAGGACAGACAAGGTGATTCCAGCTGGCTTACACCACAATAAGAAAGAGATTCTGAAATAAGATATTGGACTGCATAGTGTACCTGTAAGCATACAAAAACTCTGATCATAATTTAGTAACGATGAAGAGAAGGCTGACAATTGTGAGTTTCATCCAGAAAATCAGTGTGGAAGGAATTAAGATACTGAGGTACTGATGAATGAGGAAACCTGTTTGAAGTTTGCTAAGAATGTGAATACCGTGATATGGGATACCAGAGAAGGAAGATAAGTTGAAGAAGAGTGGACATCGCTAAAAAGGGGAATCACAGATGTTGGGCAGTCAAACATAGGTCCAAGGAAGTTAACTCCTAAGTACTTTAACTGACTGACAAAAGAAGGAAGTGCAAAAATGTTCAGGGAAAGACAGCAATATGGAAAGATAATCACTTAGGACTGAAATAAGTATGAAGTGCAGGGCTGCTGAGTTCAAATGGCGGCAGCAGGAAAGATGTGAATAAATTGAGAAAGAAATGAAGGCTGGAAGGACTGACTCAGCATACAGAAAATTCAAAACAGTCTTAAGTAAAATTAAAAACAAGGGTGCTGGCACTGAGAGTGCAAAGGGACTTCAACAGTCAAATGCAGAGGAGAGAGTGGGTTGGGTTGGGTTGTTTGGGGGAAGAGACCAAACAGTGAGGTCATCGGTCTAGAGGATCCAGTACTGGAGTCAGAATTAAAACACTCATGATCAAATAAGGCAAAAGGAACAGGCAAGAGTCTATTGGAATTTCTAACATTATTGGGTGTAAAAGCAATCGAACACCTATTGAAGTTGGCATGTAGAATCTACGACACTGGCAACTTACCATCAGATTTTCGGGAAAAATGTAATCCACTGAATTCTGAAGATAGCAAGGGCAAATAAGTGTGAAAACTACTGCACAATCAGCTGAACAACTCATGCATCCAAGAGAGAACACAAGTGAGGAAATCAGAACTGTAATATAGATAGAAATGGGGGCTGGGAGGGAATACATCTGGCCCCAATAACCAAGGATTTTGGGGTGGTTTTTGTAACACTTAGACAACCAAAGCAGAAAAGAAATAGTATGTACTGAGTTTTGTTTAGAAAAAGGGGATTTACACGTGCTGTTCAGTTAAGAATTTGGGGTTTACTACGAGATGAGGAAAGCCGAGAATTAGAATCACTTGAGCAGAAGGATTAGGCCATAGTACACAATGTGATAATTGATATTTTTCTGAGGAGTAGCAGGTTAAATAAAGATGAGAGGTTGAGACTTGAAGATGAAGAATAATTAGGTTATCATGGTAGTTTAAGGGAAGAAGGAAAAAAGTTCCAGATACTGTGAAAAGCTATTGGATGCTATAGGGGTCATCAGAAGATGTGGATTATCTTACGCCTATTGCTTTAGAAACACCTAATTCTGCTCACGACAGATAGGAATTAGGTTGAAGATCATTTAGATAATGAATAAAATTCACAACGTGTGAAACAAAATATTGCTATGGGAAGGAATGTGAGTTTTCCTTACAAAATTTGGATTCTTTTGGAAAAGTATTATATACCAATTCATTCTGGGAAAAACTGGCAGCAATAGGTAAACAACTGAATCCAGAGTGATGGAAGAAATATTAAAGTGTATTTTATAAATACTTTAAAGAAACACTGAGTAATCTTAACGAAAATTCAATTAATGTAGACATTCTGAAAATGGAAAGGGATCACAATTCTGAAGCGAGCATTAAACTAATTGAAAGTGTGACTGATGTCAATAGAAGTAAAGGTATTGAATTTGTCAATACACACCAATAAGCCAAAACATTATGACCGCTGCCCACCGCAACATTGGATGCTGCCTGGTGGCACTGCAAGCATGTGGCGCAGTAACAGAAGTATGTAAGTGGAGCAGACACAGATGGGGATCACCCTGGCAAAGATAGGGACTGCAAATGGGGAAATCCACTGAGATAAGCAACTTTGACAAAGGGTAGATTTTTATCATGTGCTACTGTGATGAGCATCTACGGAAAGAGGTAGCAGGACAGTGAAACTACCATTAAGCACAAAATGGTAGGACATCCACGACTCTTCAAGGAACGTGGGGTTTGGAGGCTTGTCTTTTCTGAAAAGTAGGATAGATGGTGATCTGTCGCATGTTCTTCCAAAAGAGCACAATACTCGTGTACACACAAGTGCTTCAGAACACACTGTTCGTTGTACATTGTTGAACATGGGAGCCCCTATATGTTCACATGTTGACCATGACCATCGGAATGCACAACTGATCAATGGAAGTGTGTTGCGTCTTCGGGTGATCACATTTCTGCTACACTAGGTTATTGGCCGACTCCACAAACGCTATTGTCAAGTTGAATGTCAGCTTGAAATGTGTGGTGCGCCATGGATGCAAGCTGGTGGGAGTAGTAGTAGGCTACAGGAGAGATTCTCTTCTGCTTTCATGGGACCTGTAATAGCGATCGAAGACAAGCTGCATCCCTTCATGCCTGATGTCATCCCTGATGGTGATGTCATTTTTCAGCAATATAACTGTCCATGTCTCGAAACCAGAACTGTAGTACAGTGGCTTGAGGAGTATTGTAGTGAACTCACATTGATGTCTTGGTGACCAAGTTCACCTGATTTAAATCCTACCTAACCCATCTAGGGCGCTATCAGGTGCCATCACTGTGTACGCAAATTAGCAACCCATTATTTACGCGAATTACATGACCTGTGCCTAGACTTCTCTTGCCACATAACTCCACAAACCTACCAACAAACTGTCGGACTGTTGATACGTAGAATTAGTGGTGTATTTTGTTCCAGAGATGAATAAATAAGCAGGTGGTCATAATGTTTTTGCTCATCAGTGTGAAAGTTATAGTACGGGAAGAGAGGTGCACGATAGACACAGGGAGTCAAGTATTTGGCATATCAAAAGTACTCAGCAAATAACTTAAGAAGGAAATAAATTACAATGACACACTAGTGGTTGGTTTGAAGGTCAGGGGAGCTACAGGTAAGCACAAAAAACAAATTGCATCTGAAGTCAGTAGGGCAGTGTATAACCATGGTTTTCTTGTGATACATAAACACCACAAACATGTCATTCAAGGAACTGATTTGTCACGTAAAGCAAACACAGCGGTGTATTGGAAAGAGGGATCCCTGTACATTAAAAGCTGAAATGATAGTTCAACACAAGAGAAACTCCTGCAAGACAATAAAGTATATTTAGACAACAAAATTAATAACCTGTTTTGTTGAGATTAAGAAGCTTACTTAATTGAGAATAGTAACAAGAGAAGAAGTGAAGGTGAGGAGTCTATGACATTAGTTGAGGAAAAGGTGTCCCTAGCTAAAGGGTTAGATGTAGTACAAGCAAAAACTTTACAGTCATTACTACAGAATTAAGGTAATGTGTTTAATGATGTTTGTGGCAGTGTGAAAAATTCTGAGAGTGCATCGAGATTAAATCCTCATTAACCCTTCTACCTTAGGCCACAAAAAAATACCTGCTACTGAAAAAAAAAAAAAAAAATCACAGAAACTTGAGAACTATGTCATCACTGAAAGAAGTAACAGTGAATTCAACAACCTATTAGTTTTAGTTGGTAAGTGTGATGGAGGAGTCAGACTGGTGTTAGACTCTGCACATTTTAATTAGTGTATCTCACAGCTGAAAAACATCTACGAGTTACTACATAAATTCAATATAATGGAAGGAAACATTCCACGTGGGAAAAATTATATATAAAAACAAAGATGAGGTGACTTACCGAACAAAAGCGCTGGCAGGTCGATAGACACACAAACAAACACAAACATACACACAAAATTCAAGCTTTCGCAACAAACTGTTGCCTCATCAGGAAAGAGGGAAGGAGAGGGGAAGACGAAAGGAAGTGGGTTTTAAGGGAGAGGGTAAGGAGTCATTCCAATCCCGGGAGCGGAAAGACTTACCTTAGGGGGAAAAAAGGACAGGTATACACTCGCACACACGCACATATCCATCCACACATACAGACACAAGCAGACACATTTAAAGACCTAAATATGTCTGCTTGTGTCTGTATGTGTGGATGGATATGTGCGTGTGTGCGAGTGTATACCTGTCCTTTTTTCCCCCTAAGGTAAGTCTTTCCGCTCCCGGGATTGGAATGACTCCTTACCCTCTCCCTTAAAACCCACTTCCTTTCGTCTTCCCCTCTCCTTCCCTCTTTCCTGATGAGGCAACAGTTTGTTGCGAAAGCTTGAATTTTGTGTGTATGTTTGTGTTTGTTTGTGTGTCTATCGACCTGCCAGCGCTTTTGTTCGGTAAGTCACCTCATCTTTGTTTTTATATATAATTTTACTACATAAATTTTAATTGATAAAGTTATGATTAGTTTGGATTTAACTGCAGGATTCCACCAAATACCTTTAGCTTCTGAGATAAGGAAGTACACAACTTTTTTGCAAAGTGTAAAATATTACCAATACAAAGTTGGTTCCATTTGAGGTACCTGCTTCATTAGCCAAGATTATATGAGCCTTGGATTGTATGTTAGATCAAGAGTTGAGTTCAATACTTACTTATAAAAAGAGATCTTAGATGAACCTATTTGCCAAAGACACTGTATTTATAATTATTGTCCAACACTACTTGGTATTGTGCAATGTATCACACTGGGTATCAATTAGTCTACCAGTGAATAAATGTGCACATATAATAAATTTTACAGCCAGCATTTTTATTTGAAAGACAACTGAGGATACTAAACATACTCTACACAACATTTTAGAGGACCTGGGAAACACACAAGGCATTTTCAACTTGGAGGAGACTAAGATAAGTACAATAATTTATACTTAACAATTTGGTTGTTCTTGCTGAAATGGAGTTTGTCCTGCAAATGTCACAACCTGCAAGCGAACTCATAAGTTCCAAACAAGAATGTTGAATGATGTTTCAACACGTCTCATAGTTATGAATTCATGTACTAGTTAGTTAATACGGTTATGTTATACTGTTTTGCGAGTATATATGAGTATGATTTTTTTTTTAATTTATTGCTGTCTTTTGCTACCACTGTTTGTGTGAAGGAGACAGTTATGAACTACTTCACCACTTGCTGGTGAAAGAAAACCAGATTTCGGATGGCAATAGTAGTGATTTCAGAAAAGTGCTCCCCAGGATCCGCACAGTGTCTCTATTGCTGGTCAGGAAGCTCCCATTTCTTATTACAACAGCAACAGAGCAATTGTCACCATTCTGCGAAAACCTTGTAATTGTCTCCATATACGAGTTTAGAGAAAAGATCAATTGAACTTTTATCCATTCTGGATTTGGCACACTGCAACTGTCTTGTTAAACTGTACCATCTGATGATGAATCGCCAGGTGATTTGAAACCGGTCATGAATAAATAAAAATTGAAGAAAAAATAGTGACTGTTTGCAGTAATTCCTGAAACCTTCAAAGATCAATTGAGTTCATGAACTGTCACTCTCCTTAATTAAATTATGTCTTATTTGCCATTGCCACCCAACCTGTCTCGAGAAGCCTGGTACTTAAATCACATTAGAACTGTACAGCTCTCCCCCACTTTACAGCAACGTCCCGCACTACTATGAAACAAGCTGTCTTCTCCTTAACACTTCCGCACAGATGCATCAGTACTGTGGTGGATCATGCTGGTGACACTATCCGCTCATTCCTGGACATAGTCTATACATTCCAATGCAACTACTTTGTTATACAGCATGCACTTTTCCTTGCTGAGCACCCATCTTAGCAGCTGTCTTTTGAAAACTGTTCTGCTTAGTAGATGAATTCAGAACAAGAAGTAGTGACCAGAAGGGCCCCGTAGCACACAGTCTGTACTAAAATTCACCCTCCTACAGGGACAGTTGTTAGTTAGGCCAACTGACCCATGAATGTGAAAAGTGCAATGGAGGGAACTCACAGTAACTATGTTACACATACCCTGCAACAAATACTTTCAAGGTAGTGTCGAGAGATATAGGTGAGGAGGACCTTTCTTTTATGAAGAGCACAAGTACTCATTTAGCTCTCATCCACTTCATGTTCTTCCAGAGGGGGCTAAACTCATTAGTACAGCAGTGCCCTAGTCAATTTAAGAAGTGTTTTTTGTACACACATACACAAAAGCCTGCTCTGTGCAAGAAGTTCAACTTCTTCCACACGTGTCCTGAACCAATTTACAAACCACTCTAATATGTGAGCCATCTAATTGTTGAGGTTTTGTGGTTTTTTAACCTTTTTTTCCCATTGGGGGTAAGGATACTGTGATAAGGGGGGGGGGGGGGGGGTGTAGAGTTTGCACGACTTCTTGGTTCCCTCAGGCCAATTTCGAAGTCCCTACCATCAACACTTGACAGCATAAAAATTGGCCGGCAGAAATTGGGGCCAGACTTAATAAGTTCTGGTACAGCATTGACGCGAATGAAATGCACCAAGCCACATTTTTATATTTATTTTGGGAATATGCAGACAAGGAAATATTACTTCAAAAATTACAGGAAAAGATCTGGAACACAGAGACAAAATCTTTTCTGCAAATAGAATATGCAGGTAATATCTAAACGTACAGTGCATTTAAACTAAATAAGTCTGAAAATAATCACTGCAGTTAAACAAACAACATGCAGACTTCACATCATGTGAAGTGTCTGATGTTCAAGTCCATATGAATCCACCACCACCACCACCACCACCACCACCACCACCACACATACAGTCTCTTGGTTCAAAAATAGAAAAACATTTCGATGATGTGCCGCTGATTGCCCACAAAAGAAGCAACAGAATTTTCACTATAAATCAATGAGATCCAATTCTGGTGGAGAACACCACCCTGAAGTTGAAAACTTAAATTTACTACCTCTGTCCGACATAATACGTGAGAATTATCCACACAGTTACATGGTAACAAACTAGAACTCTTGTGAGGTTCATGCACACTATTACAATCCTGAGTGCAATGCATGATGATAGATAAAACCAGTAAGAGCATCAAGACCATAAGGCGTCAGTTTTGAGCCGAAATATCTCCATGAGTCATCTTCCAGTAGCCATGTGACTGTGGCAGTCTGGGGCTGATTGCTTCACATGATGTACGGTCAATTTGATGCTGCCCAGTACACCAACATCACAAGTAATATTATAGTCCCATCAGTGTGACAACTGCATTCTGAAGAAGTATAGTGTTTCCAGTGGGGCCTGTCTCCTATACACATGTCTGTCTGTGCAGCAGTGGTTTGCAGAACAGAATAAGATTTCGTAATTGGCCTTTTCCTGCATCATGCCTAAATCCTATGGAAAATGTATGGGCAGAGAGATAGTAGACAATGAGGGGAACATTGGCACGACTCTGCACCAAGAACACATCAACCTGTTGGATCTGTCTAGGAGGGGTTGGCTGAAAATGAGAGATTTATTACCCATATCATTTATTCCATTCCTTGCAGACTGCCAACAGTCACTGAAGTTTAAGACCTCTGGAGAGGATATTAATTGTTGAAGTAGCCACATGATGTGCCCTTTTGGGAGCTGAAAATATCTTAACACCACCAGTGAACTACTTGTTGAATTAATTTTGTGATTTCTACAGATTAAACGAGTTAATAGAGTAACACAAAAAAGACTGCACTAAGTCAGATACACAACAAATCTTGTCACCAGGCAGTTGCTTATTGCATTGCCAACAATGTCACTAAGTTACGACTGCATTATGCTACAGCTGCCAACATTTTTGCAAAAATAGAAATATTACAACTATCAGTTTCTGGTTATACAATACTTACAGGCGATTTAGAAAGACCTTCTGCTGAACGCCACAGCAATGTGGCACCACAAAGGTCAATTAATGTACCATCCTGTAGCACATTACTTTCATCTTCAACCTGCAACAGCGCAGGATCAGCTTGTGTAAGGAGAGTCACTGTTTTATAACAAATTATTATTACAGGAGACATCCTTTAGTGGAACTGGCATACAGTCAATCCATGGAATTCAATACAAAATCTTACTACAGTAAGCATGCAAAACACACTATGGTATACCATTTCAACTGGAAGACAAAAATATTCTTTAAGAATTACATTTCGCCTAAAGTTATTATATATATAATATTTTTTAACACAATAACCACATTTTGTGAGCTGTTTTATTTCTGTGTCCTGTAGGTGTTCCACCCATTTGCCTGGCCATTTTATTGTGGCTCATTGCCTTTTTGTTAGCACTTTCTTTATGTGAATGTTTTCCTACTCCAAAACAACTTTAATTGTAGAAATATTCAAGTCACAACAAAAACTGATAAATCTGGCTAAACCTCCCAGCCAAAGGATTTTAACAATTTCTGTGTCTCCTAGGTTTTTATATTTTCAAAACAGCATTTTCAGTTGTTTTTTTTAACTTACTGAAGTAGACTCACAGTAGACACTGGCAACAACAGGATCTCTCAAGGTACACTCTCAATGAAAAACCACTGCCAAGATTCTACATAAAAAGAAGAAACAGACTTTAACATCCCACTTACATTTAAATTTTAAATGTGTATGGTTTGTTTTTATTTATTGGGATGAGGGAGGGTGGGATGTGTGGCGTGGCATTGTTTCACTGATTACTAAGTTCCAAGGTGTGCAGTGGGAAATTGGAGTCAACTGCTCACACCCAAAGGAGACATTGCAAAAGAAACCTAGTATGATCAATGGTGTAACAATCTACACAAGTCTACTTGATATTTTATGATCTGAAAGTGAGTTTTTACTCTTCAGTGATTTAATAACTGATTTAATTTCATCCTTTGGTATTTTCTATAGTTTCTTTTGACATCATTGTCACTGAAAACCAGCTTTTAACATCTGTGCATACTTGCCTCTACCCCTAAAATTTTAATTTAATTTGCCAATGACTGACATAGTGCACAACTCTGGTGGATGACCAACAGTACCATTTTCATGAAGAAGAGATTTAATATATTGAGCACCAATCTTTTGTCCTGATTTTTAACAACAATACAGTTTTAATTTTTTCCTTTAACCAAATTTTTTCATGAGAGCTACTTACTGCTCTTGGTTTAATGCTCATTTTACTCAACCAGATGGCATTCTTCAGCTCATTGTAATATGGTCAGAAGTGAAATTCTGTCAATAGGTTGTCACTGTGCTTCATTCTATAATACATCTCTAATTCCTCCTACGTGATATTCTAACATTATTATTTGTCAAAAGTGGTTTCTTACAGTTCAAGTAACATAACTGTGGGACATTTTAAATCTAAAACATGATACAAGTGCATATACCACAATGAATAACCGAAGTATTCTCATTAGCATTAAAGAAATAATTCTAGAGAAACCAGAAAATTAAAATGTTCACACAATATGAAATTAATTAAGATGCAACTTCAATGCATAAGGGCATGCTGAAAAATAATGCCTCCGAATTCAACACAAAAGCTCTTAAAACTTTTTAAATAAAACAAACTATTAAAATTCTGCTTCTTGATACCTCACAGCTACATATTTGTTTTGAAACAGTCACCCTGGTAATTTCTCCAAACAAGAGATCAGTTTGTTGATACTGTCATTGTCGAAAGTTTGATTTGAGGCCCCCACTGTGCACACAGTTTTCTATACCACAGCTATGCAATGACAGCTTGTACACACTATCATATGATATGCCTTACTAGTGTGAGAACTATGTCTGTATCATCTGACGATTTTTTCTAATGTGCTCATCAACTTAATTCCGAGTCATCTGTTGCCATCTTCAGTCAACCACTCTGAGCTCTGTCACACTTGTTGAGGTTAGCACTACCAAAGAAAGTAAGTCAACCAAGTAATATGCATGATGTGAAATACCTCAAATGATATTGAGAATAGAATAAATAAATTGGAGGCATTAGTTTTCAGCACACCCTCTTAAGAGGTATTTGTACATGAAACACTCCGAATAATACAAATGAGCTTCAGGTATCTATTAAAGTGCGCAGCACAATACTTCTATGTAAACTGCTACATCTATTTCATAAGACAACAACGGATTCTGTCATGCTTGACAGATTCTTGCACAATATGCTGCAAACTGGCAACTCTAATCCACCAAGTATTCAGGTGAAGGTAAACGCAGGGAACAACATGTGTACATTGACAAATGAGAACACAAAAAAATAGAAACTCTGATACTGACACGAAGTTACACATTGGTCTCTAGCCACTGCTAATAGCCATGGGAGTACAGATAATATAAAGAACACTCGCAGTGAGACCGCATGTTTCTTGTTGATTACAGAGAGCAGTTGCCTGGGCAGATGGTAGTGAGGTAAGGATTGGGGTAGGGGAGGATCCCCGAGGCAAGGAGGGGGGAGGTGGACAGTGTGAGGCACGTCTTTTGACAGGTGACTGCTATGTAAAACAAGATGAAACAAGTTCAGAGGATAGACCATATGTAAGAGATGAGAGCACCCACACAGTGGAAGAGAAAGAGTTGTGAGAGATGGCTAGGTAGTGTTGAGTGTTGCGAGTTTGGCAACTAGATGGTAAAGTTTGCAGTTCGCCACAGGGAGGTCAGTCGGTTACTTGTCATGCCCAAAAAGAATACTGTATGTAACATCAGCATATCTGATATATAACATGTTTGCTTTCACACATGGCCCTGCCTTTTACAGGATAGAAGATGCCAGTAAACGAACAGCATTAGGTGATAGTGGGGGTATCCACGGAACCCGTCTTGCACCTGGACAGACCACAAGGGAGTGACCCATGGGGTGCAGCATTTGGGAGCAGGACTGGAGTAGTGATGGCCAAGGATATTCAGTAGGTTGGGTAGGCATCAGAGCACTACTTTAGTGATGTGGGTAACATCCCCCAACTCAGGGCATGACGAGAGGTAGTCAAAGTCTTTGTGAAGAGAGTGGTTGAGCTTTCCGATGCCATGGCTATGTACCAAAACCTTACTAGAGTATTTATTGGCATACAACCTCTCATCCAGTTGTTGAACATGCTGCACACCACAACACAAATGACTAACAGCTGCTTCACCAAATGAGCCATTTGGATACACTCCTCCAGTACAAGTTTCTCAAAACTACACACATATCTCCCCTCCTGTCTCCCTCTTCCCTTCCAACCTCCCCCCCCCCCCCCCCCCCAAACTCATTATCTTGTTGTGCAGCTGTGCCCCTCCCCCCTGGTCTCGTGCAACCTTCCCCTCCCCCACCCCACCATCATCTGCACACACAATTGCTCTCAACAGTCAACAATTAATAATAAGACTCACTATGATTGTTGGAGTGTACATCTGGATGTTTCTGCAATTGTGTTTGAGAATGTGTATACTTCTATTAGAAACTGAGCAAGAGTTTGAAAACTAATGAGATTACTGTTTCATTACGTGTTTCCATGAATCATGCATCAGTCCAGTACAGGTGAATGAGTGCCTTTCCTTTTTATTTTACATATTTATGACATATACATATTTGTAGCATATTCAGCACCAAATAAACATAGAATTACTAACTGGCTCTCCTTTTTGCTGTGCAGACCGTGAGTGCCTTAGAGAGTAGATGCCACCCCCAACAGACACTTCTCGCCATATGCCCATCTTTGCCTCACCACCACAGAAGGCACCACGTGGGTGCCAGATGAGAATACCATTTGTTGTAAGACCATCAATCTCCCGTCCATCCTGCCATTTGGTGGCCTTTTCCTGTAAAGTGCAAATTGATGTTCTATGAAATTTTATTGGTCTACAGTAACTACGGCATATCACCACATTACACAATATGACTACAGTCAGTTCACCAGAATAAGAAAATTCTGAGGGAGATGGGGGAGCGAGGGGGGGGGGGGGATGGAAGTGGAGGAAGGACCACATACGGTGTCAGGGATGGGAGGCAATGTGGGGGTAGGGGTGGGGGTGGTGGTGCGGGTGGGGGTGCGGGTGGGGGTACAACAAGCTGCAGTACCATCGTGCAGTGCTGGCATCACGCTTGCGTGCACACACAGTTTGTGCTGCAATGGGCAGTGACAGTGCAATATATTATGTGCTGCCATAACAGCTGTCAACTGCTATATATTGCACGCACCTATGAAAGTAGAAACTGAAAGAGGGATGTAATAAAAGCTTACAGAATTTGTGAAACAAATTGGTAGTTTCATGCTGAATGATGGTGCTTGTTGCTGCTAGTTCTACATCAGTCCTCATAGACAATTCAAAATTAAAAGAACTTGTAGTAAAACTTACATTGTGTCAATAAAAAGACAATGAGTAAAATTTTGAACATTTATTCACATATGCGTCACTGACTTATGTACACATAAATCACTCTGAATCAGACCACTATATTCCTATTCTGTGTGTATGTCATTGTAGTCCGAATCATTAGTATTAACAATGATTTTGTCTTTTGTCAGCTCAATGACACCATCGGGACTCCAGTTGTTGGACTTTGCCAGTCATCAGCAGTTATTGACAGAAGGGATTCACTTGCAGTCTTACTGTATTTACCCGAGTACAAGACGACCCAGAATATAAGACATGGCCCCACTCCTCTAAAAAAGGAAGGGAAAAGGGAGGCTTCTTGGGAAAAATTCATTTTTAACAAATTTTGACTGATCAAGATGACAAACTTTTATTCATGTAAGGGATCTGTCTAAAAGTTAATATAACATATATTCCATATTTATGCTATTTACTTATTGTCTACATTTTTATAATAAAAGGACAAATACAACAAATAAAAATAAATTGTTTACATCAATTTTTATCTATGCTAGTTTCCTGTTTCCTTAGCCTGTTATCTATGGTATAACCATTTTCAATCGTCGACCCCCCACCACTACCACCATCCCCCCCCCCCCCCCCCCAAAAAAAAAAAAAAAAAAAAATCAGACAGCTATGTATCTTATCTCCATTGCCACAAACATTTGGCTGTTTCTACATCTACATCTATACTCTGCAATCCACCAAATGGTGTGTGGCGGAGGGCACTTTACGTGCCACTGTCATTATCTCCCTTTCCTGTTCCAGCCGCGTATGGTTCGCGGGAAGAACGACTGTCTGAAAGCCTCCGTACGCGCTTGAATCTCTCTAATTTTACATTCGTGATCTCCTCGGGAGGTATAAGTAGGGGGAAGCAATATATTCGATACCTCATCCAGAAACGCACCCTCTCAAAACTTGGCCAGCAATATACGCCGCGCACCTCTCTTGCAGAGTCTGCCACTTGAGTTTGCTAAACCTCTCCGTAACGCTATCACGGTTACCAAATAACCCTGTGACGAAACGCGCTGCTCTTCTTTGAGTCTTCTCTATCTCCTCCGTCAGCCCGATCTGGTACGGATCTCACACTGATGAGCAATACTCAAGTATAGGTCGAACGAGTGTTTTGTAAGCCACCTCCTTTGTTGATGGACTACATTTTCTAAGGACTCTCCCAATGAATCTCAACCTGGCACCCGCCTTACCAACAATTAATTTTATATGATCATTCCACTTCAAATCGTTCCGCACGCATACTCCCAGATATTTTACAGAAGTAACTGCTACCAGTGTTTGTTCCGCTATCATATAATCATACAATAAAGGATCCTTCTTTCTATGTATTCACAATACATTACATTTGTCTATGTTAAAAGTCAGTTGCCACTCCCTGCACCAAGTGCCTATCCGCTGCAGATCTTCCTGCACTTCACTACAATTTTCTAATGCTGCAACTTCTCTGTATACTACAGCATCATCCACGAAAAGCCGCATGGAACTTCCGACACTATCTACTAGGTCATTTATATATATTGTGAAAAGAAATGGTCCCATAACACTCCCCTGTGGCACGCCAGAGGTTACTTTAACGTCTGTAGACGTCTCTCCATTGAGAACAACATGCTGTGTTCTGTTTGCTAAAAACTCTTCAATCCAGCCACACAGCTGGTCTGATATTCCGTAGGCTCTTACTTTGTTTATCAGGCGACAGTGCGGAACTGTACCGAACGCCTTCCGGAAGTCAAGGAAAATAGCATCTACCTGGGAGCCAGTATCTAATATTTTCTGAATCCCATGAACAAATAAGGCGAGTTGGGTCTCACGCGATCGCTGTTTCCGGAATCCATGTTGACTCCTACAGAGTAGATTCTGGGTTTCCAGAAATGACATGATACAAAACAAAACACATGTTCTAAAATTCTACAACAGATCGACGTCAGAGATATAGGTCTATAGTTTTGCGCACCTGCTCGACGACCCTTCTTGAAGACTTGGACTACCTGTGCTCTTTTCCAATCATTTGGAACCTTCTGTTCCTCTAGAGACTTGCGGTACACGGCTGTTCGAAGGGGGGGCAAGTTCTTTCGCGTACTCTGTGAAGAATTGAATTGGTATCCCGTCAGGTCCAGTGGACTTTCCTCTGTTGAGTGATTCCAGTTGCTTTTCTATTCCTTGGTCACTTATTTCGATGTCAGCCATTTTTTTGTTTGTGAGAGGATTTAGAGAAGGAACTGCAGTGCGGTCTTCCTCTGTGAAACAGCTTTGGAAAAAGGTGTTTAGTATTTCAGCTTTACACGTGTCATCCTCTGTTTCAATGCCATCATCATCCCGGAGTGTCTGGATATGCTGTTTCGAGCCACTTACTGATTTAACGTAAGACCAGAACTTCGTAGGATTTTCTGTCAAGTCGGTACATAGAATTTTACTTTCGAATTCACTTAACGCTTCACACATAGCCCTCCTTACGCTAACTTTGACATCGTTTAGCTTCTGTTTGTCTGAGAGGTTTTGGCTGCGTTTAAACTTGCAGTGAAGCTCTCTTTGCTTTCGTAGTAGTTTCCTAACTTTGTTGTTGTACCACTGTGGGTTTTTCCCACCCCTCACAGTTTTACTCGGCACGTACCTGTCTAAAACGCATTTTACGATTGCCTTGAACTTTTTCCATAAGCACTCAACGTTGTCAGTGTCGGAACAGAAATTTTCGTTTTGATTTGTTAGGTAGTCTGAAATCTGCCTTCCATTATTCTTGCTAAACAGATAAACCTTCCTCCCTTTTTTTATATTCCTATTACCTTCCATATTCAGGGATGCTGCAACAGCGTATGATCACTGATTCCCTGTTCTGTACATACAGAGTCGAAAAGTTCGGGTCTGTTTGTTATCAGTAGGTCCAAGATGTTATCTCCACGAGTCGGTTCTCTGTTGAATTGCTCGAGGTAATTTTCGGATAGTGCACTCAGTATAATGTCACTCGATGCTCTGTCCCTACCACCCGTCCTAAACATCTGAGTGTCCCAGTCTATATCTGGTAAATTGAAATCTCCACCTAAGACTATAACATGCTGAGAAAATTTATGTGAAATGTATTCCAAATTTTCTCTCCGTTGTTCTGCCACTAATGCTGCTGAGTCGGGAGGTCGGTAAAAGGAGCCAATTATTAACCTAGCTTGGTTGTTGAGTGTAACCTCCACCCATAATAATTCACAGGAACTATCCACTTCTACTTCACTACAGGATAAACTACTACTAACAGCGACAAAAACGCCACCACCGGTTGCATGCAATCTATCCTTTCTAAACACAGTCTGTGCCTTTGTAAAAATTTCGGCAGAATTTATCTCTGGCTTCAGCCAGCTTTCTGTACCGATAACGATTTCAGCTTCGGTGCTTTCTATCAGCGCTTGAAGTTCCGGTACGTTACCAATGCAGCTTTGACAGTTACAATTACAATACCGATTGCTGCTTGGCCCCCGCATGTCCTGACTTTGCCTCGCAACCTTTGAGGCTGCTGCCCTTTCTGTACTTGACCGAGGCCATCTAACCTAAAAAACCGCCCAGTCCACGCCACACATCCCCTGCTACCCGTGTAGCCGCTTGGTGCGTGTAGTGGACTCCTGACCTATCCAGCGGAACCCGAAACCCCACCACCCTATGGCGGAAGTCGAGGAATCTGCAGCCCACACGGTCGCAGAACCGTCTCAGCCTCTGATTCAGACCCTCCACTCGGCTCTGTACCAGAAGTCCGCAGTCAGTCCTGTCGACGATGCTGCAGATGGTGAGCTCTGCTTTCATCCAGCTAACGAGACTGGCAGTCTTCACCAAATCAGATAGCCGCCCTGACATGAGCGACCACCTGTAGATGGGTGCACCCTGTACCCTTCATGGCATCTGGAAGGACCCTTTCCACATCTGGAATGACTCCCCCCGGTATGCACACGGAGTGCACATTGGTTTTCTTCCCCTCTCTTGCTGCCATATCCCTAAGGGTTCCCATTATGCGCCTGACGTTGGAGCTCCCAACTACCAGTAAGTCCACCCTCTGCGACCGCCCGGATCTTGCAGACTGAGAGGCAACCTCTGGAACAGGACAAGCAGCCACGTCCGGCCGAAGATCAGTATCAGCCTGAAACAGAGCCTGAAACCGGTTTGTCAGACAAACTGGAGAGGCCTTCCATTCAGCCCTCCGGAATGTCTTTCGCCCCCTGCCACACCTCGAGACGACCTCCCACTCTACCACAGGTGAGGGATCAGCCTCAATGTGGGCAGTATCTCCCGGGCAGCCACAGTCGTAGTCCGATCGGGGGATGCTTGGGACGAGCTGGCCGTCCCCGACAAACCCCCATCTGGACCCCCACAGTGATGCCCATTGGCAACAGCCTCAAGGTGTGTGACCGAAGCCAACACTGCCTGAAGGTGGGAGCGAAGGGATGCCAACTCAGCCTGCATCCGAACACAGCAGTTGCAGTCCCTATCCATGCTAAAAACTGTTGTGTTAAGAACGTCTGAACTGATCTACAGAGAGCACAAACAATTCGACACAAAATTTAAACGGTTATTGAAATACAAGACTGCCTAGTAAATGCAATAATGCTGCTACTTCCGCACTGCCGACACACTGCTCGGCGGCGGAAGGAGACTACACGATTTTACACTATTCAGGTATTAAAACGCGATGCTACCACTCTCAAATACTACAATACGCCCGAAATTTATGAATTAAACAACGCAAATACCAAAAACACGCCAAGAAACTAAGAATTAAACTACGTAACAAATAAGTGAGCTAAGAGTATACAACTTGCTGCAGCAGCTGCTTATCCAATGGCAGGTTTAAGTTACCGTGGGATCCAAGAACACAGCTGCTTTTTTTTTCTGAACACAAGGCAGATTTTGCTCCTATCTGGAAGTGAGAATGTTACAATGACACTTGCTTCCAAACACATCATCTGCCTTCCGCTTTCTCATTGGCTGCGTAGGAGAACCAGGAGCTGACAAACTTCCAATTGTTTCCATCATAGATCATGGTGAGTGTCGACAACATTACTGCATGAAACATGTAAACTGGTCCCCATCTAGACTTTTAGAGTCTCCTCGAAAAATGCACGTTATTTTCCAGTATTTGTTCAATTTTAAAGTCAATTTGATTCCGAGTGCAATTTGATTCCGAGTGCAATTTGATTCCGAGTGCAATTTGATTCCGAGTGCAATTTGATTCCGAGTGCAATTTGATTCCGAGTGCAATTTGATTCCGAGTGCAATTTGATTCCGAGTGCAATTTGATTCCGAGTGCAATTTGATTCCGAGTGCAATTTGATTCCGAGTGCAATTTGATTCCGAGTGCAATTTGATTCCGAGTGCAATTTGATTCCGAGTGCAATTTGATTCCGAGTGCAATTTGATTCAGGCAGACTGCAGCTTAAACATGGTAGATGTTCATGAAATGTTAAAGTACACAAAATATGTACCCATAGTTGGCTGCACTATGAAATTTCTGCCTGCCAAACGCTCCCCTCCCCACACTCATTGCAGTTCTCAGCCACACTGGGTACAATTCCTCCCCCAACTTTCCATATAGTTGTACTTGAGCAACAGTGGAACATAGATTGCAATGTCTTCTAGGGTGCACGTCATATGAACAACAGTGGCTGATACATAAATGAAAGATTAAACTCACTATTAAGCCCAATTGTCAAAATTTCGCTCATCCCACGATCTTGTATCGTCTGTTCATACTATCTTCACCAAGGGTCTTTATGCTCCAATTTATTCTCACTACAACAATTACAATCTGTTTAAAATGTTTAACAAATGAAATAAATCATATTATTCTGAGTTAATTTTTCTTCTTGTTGTTCTATTGTTCTAAACCTCATTAAAAAGCTGGCAATGATTTTCTCCGGTATTTTAATATGTGTATAGAGACCGAATCTCTCCTTTCAACTCTTTGGTAAATCATTACTTTCTCATAACCAAATAAAATATTGACTGATTCGAATCAAGTAATGGTTTTTGAAGGACAAGGTTTTCGCCTTTGAATGTTATCTTTACTTAAAAAGCAGCACAAATGTGTGTATATGGTATCCATACATCTATTAGAACTTTTGTTTCAGACCTGTTCAAATACAACTGAAGTTTTTAAGTCGATGGAATCTAATGTTATTTCCCTCTTTATTTCACAAAACTGTCAATTTTTAAGCAAAGCACTAGACTGTTGTAGTGGTTACTTCATACCGTATTTACTCGAATCTAAGCTGCACTCGAATCTAAGCTGCACCTGAAAAATGGGACTCGAAATCAAGAAAAATAAAATCTCCCAAATCTAAGCCGCACCTGAAATTTGAGACTCGAAATTCAAGGGGAGAGAAAAGCTTTAGGCCGCACCTCCAAATCAAAACAAAGTTGGTCCATTGTAATATGAGACACAATTTAGGTTGAATGAATGACGATACATCTACAGTAGGTTCGAGTCGTAAGCTTAGCAGTTAAGCTGTACTAGGTAGCCATTGCTATGTGTCACGCACTCCGTCCGTATTTATACGGGTACTTTTCCTTTTTCACGTGCTTCGTCTGGTTTGAATTGATTGCTTATTTTGCTTTATCTGGTAAGTGCCGTTCTCTTTGTTATAGGTGTTTACGTCACTCTAAGCTGAAAATGCTGTTACATGAATTGTTTGTCTCATTCTGATAATGAGTGTTTACAGCCTGTCCCCGCTCGCGGCATGGCTTGTTTTTGTGTGCGCTACCGCTGGTTACAATAAAAAAAAGAGAGGAATCGTTTCATTAGCAAAACAATGGCAAGAGACTGCTATTTGTTGTTACTTACACTGCTGCTTTCTTTGATAATGACCAACAAGAACCAAATAATAGACTGCTTTTGATAGAAGACGTTCTGAACGAGAGTTTAGCGAAAATTTTTCTCTGTTTGAAAATCTTTGCAGACGCCTCTTTAGTACATTACATTCTGCACAGAAATTAGTCATCATCTTAGATTTAAAAATCTAGTCAATTGCCATGATTCATTTCTGACTGTATCACTATTAGGCATAAGAATAATACGAATATAAACATGACATGATATGATATGTATATTCTTCCGCGTTTGCTGTTGTCTCACCCTAGTTTCGTAGTTTATTAGGCAGACAGGATTTGAATGAGATAGCAGCAAACATGAAAGAATACATGGCAAAATGTTTATATTCGTATTATTCTTATGGCGCAGAGAATACTGTATGTGATTCACAATTCATAAAAGTTCCTATTAGCAACCATCTCTTCCCACAGGTAGGAAAAAATTCAGAACGCAGGGTTGGCCATATTGACAAACATCCCAAACAGTCTTGCCAGTCGGATTTTTGTAGTACATTGAAATGCTGCTACATTCGAAGATGAACAATACAGAATTTGTATTTACTTCTTTGGATAATGTATAAAATGCAGTGGTCGAAACTCAGGGCGGAGAAGAAGGCTCGTCCTCCACACTTTTTTTTTTTTTTTTTTTTTTTTTTCCCCCCCCCCCCCCCCCCCCCCCCCTTAATTTATTTTCTGACACGGAGGTTTTGGCGCTAGTATTTATCTTTGTGCCTGCAAAGCATGCCTATGCAGCGCTACATATATTCAACGGCAGAAGTTAGTTGTGGTGGCACCTACCAACATTTTTCAGAACTTCCTTTGCACTCAATTCTAAGCCGCAGGCGGTTTTTTGGATTACAAAATCCGGAAAGAAAGTGCGGCTTAGATTCCAGTAAATACGGTAGTTTCTTGTGTATCCCTTGAACTTGCACAGCAAGTCAAATGTCATGGGATTGTTCAAGCAAGGTTAATATTGTTTCAAGTGCTTCGGTGTATAAGCAAATGTTGAGCCCATTTAAACGCAAGTATTGTTTGATATGCCCTACCCTTTGGGATTGTTAAAAATAAATTTTTATGAAACCTCAATAGCCAAAGTTTCATCTATAAATGTAAGGTGGGTCCTGTATTTATCTATTAAAAAGAAGCACTCCGTCTTCAGGCCACAAGTGGCCTACCGGGACCATCCGACCGCCGTGTCATCCTCCGTGGAGGATGTGGATAGGAGGGGCGTGGGATCAGCACACCACTCTCCCGGTCGTTATGATGGTATTCTTGACCGAAGCATCACGAGGCTGAGTGCACCCCAAAAAAATGGCAACAGCGCATGGAGGCCTGGATGGTCACCCATCCAAGTGCCGACCACAACCGACAGTGCTAAACTTAGGTGATCTCACGGGAACCAGTGTAACCACTGCAACAAGGCTGTTGCCATATTTTTCTATTAAACAATGTAAAAATGTTGACCTCAGCAGCAGTTCCGTGAACAGCTGCTTTCCTTTCGTCCAGGTCACACTGCCAAAAACAGGTGCACATGGAGTACATGAAATTAATGAATTTACAGATCAATAGCACAAGCGGCTCTGAGGTACCAAGTATTGATCCATGCTGAAGTACCCAAATTAGTAGTATGGATGGCCTCCACGGTCAGCAATGGAGGCACCGACTCTGACACTCAGTGAATTATACAGATGGCAAGTACTGTCTTAGGCCATATTTTGCCACATCTGCTAGACCTGTTCACATAGTTCTGTAAGATTTTTTGGTTGAAAAGTCACACATGTCACTTCTTGTCCCATCATATCTCACACATGCTCGATCAGAGACAAGTCTGAATTGTGCTGGGCAGGGAAGTTGTTGCACATCTTGCAGAGCAAGCAGAGTTTCAGTGGCGGTGTGTGGGAAAGCATTACGCTGTTGGAACAACACTTCACCGTCCTGTTGCAAGAATGGCGAAAGAACGAGTCCAACAACATTCTGCATGTACTGACAAGGAAAAGTCCCATCGCACCACCCCCAGATTTAGTGGTAAACCAGTATATGATGTAGAGTGCTCTTATTGGCACGTTGTCATATTTTTGTGCTATACACACATTGTGTACACCTTTTATCAGAGATAACACCATTCTTCTGAAGATTATTCACTGATAACACAATTCTCTCAAAGATTTCTGATTTTATGCACCTATGATCTTTCTGTAATCAGGGATTATGCAACACACACTTACAACCTACACGGTTCATCTCTGACCACCAGTCATTACATTTTCAGTCCGTGTACACTGCACATGCACCTATTGTACTTGGGTTCATTCGTTGGCTCAATTTTTAATGGCTGGGAAACATGTTTGTTACCTTTCTGCCACACATTTCGGTGGTTTTGTACTTATCCACACACTGGGACACCCAGTTCAAGAGATCTTTACAATGACTTCACTTAAAGCCTAATTATACCTGTCATGTGATCAGTAATATTTTGACAATTTTAATGCAACACTCGAATGGCATATTGATGTTAAATTTTGGTCCTCCTCACTCTCTCTGCATTTTTTTCCAATAATTTTTTCAGTGTTGTACTTGACTGTTCCGTAACTGTTATTATGGTTGTTCATCATATGTAAATGTTTGACATCAAATTGCTTTGAACTACTATTCAGAACCCAGTGTGTCAAGAATTTATAATTGTATAAAGAATCAAATTACAGGACATTATAGAACTTCTCTTTTGAAAGCACAAAGATGGAAAGATAATGGAAAACATGGTACTTCAGCAATATTTAAATAGTTCACTGTTTGTTGTTTTTCAAGAAATCATTTTTATTAAAACTGATATCTCCAGTTTCACTGATTCTGAAAACAGATTTTCACAGTTAAAGCGTGTTTCTGTGTTTGGTGAAGCACATTTAAGTAAGGAAAAACAGTTTACTTGCAGAGTGTGCACTCATATGAAATCTGGCAGGAAGTTTCATATCAGTGCACACACTTGCTGCAGAGTGAAAATCTCATTCTGGAAACATCCCCCAGGCTGTGGCTAAGCCATGTCTCCACAATATCCTTTCTTCCAGGAGTGCTAGTTCTGCAAGTTTTGCAGAAGAGCTTCTGTGAAGTTTGGAAGGTAGGAGACGAGGTACTGGCAAAATTGAAGCAGTGAAGACTGGTTGAGAGTCTTGCTAGGGTAGCTAAGTTGGTGGAGCACTTGCCCGAGAAATGCAAAGGTCCCAAGTTTGAGACTCAGTCCGCATACAGTTTTAATCTGCCACGAAGTTTCAAGGCAAATGTATATTTGCAAAATTTGTGGATTTAGAGGAAGCTTTTGACAATGTTGACTGGGAAACACACCTTCAAATTCTGAAGTGGTAGGGATAGAATAGGGAGAGCGAAAGGCTATTTCTAACTTTTTTTAAATATAAAACAGACTGCAATTACAAGACCAAAGAACACGGATGGAAAACAGTATATAAGGAGAGTGAGACAGGGTTATAACTTGTCATCATTGTTATTTAATATGTTGACTAAGTAAGCAATAAGGGAAACCAAAGAGGGCTTTGAAAAGGTAATAAAAATTCAGAGATAAAACAAAAATTTTATAGGTTGTTGATGAAATTAGTTCTGCCAGACACAGAAGTTGAATGCAAGGGATAGTGTGTTGAAAAGAGGTACAAGATGATCATCATCAACAAAAGTAAAATTAGATTAATACAGTAATTAGACTATGAAATGAGATCCTAAAAGAAGTAGACGAGTTTTGTTATTTTGGCAGCAAATGAACTGAGGAGAGGGCCGAGTAGAGATTATATAAAATGCAGACTGGCAATGGCAAGAACATTATTTCTGGAAGAGAAATTTGCTAACATCCAACATTTATTTTAGATATAATGAAGTGTTTTTTTTAGAGGTGATTTTTATTTGTGTGTAGCCTTGTGTCGACATGATACGTGAATGATGAACAGCTTAGACAAGAGAATATAAAAGCTTTTGAAATGTGGTACAACACAATAATGGTGAAGATTAGATGGATAAATTGAATAACTAATGAGGTCTTACTGATCAACAAGGATAAAAAAAGAAATTTTGGCACAACTTGCTGAACGGAAGAATTCAGTCATTTGGAAATAACCTTAGATACTAAGTAATCATCAAGTTGAGGAGATGATGGCTTGAATACAGTAAGTAAGTAGGTTCAAATGGATGCAAGTTGTTGATGTTATGTAGGGGTAGGGAGACTTGCATGGGATTGACAACCTTGGGCAGATGGATCGAAGTAGTATGTGGACTGAAGACAAGACAACAACAACAACAACAACAACAACAACAACAATGTACTCATTAATTTCAAAGACAAATGGACAGGTTTGCAAAACTCAGTATGGTCCATCAGAAGTTGTACCAAATATGGCAAGGGAAGGTAAATCTGAACTTTTGCAAGGAAGGTGTCATTCTTCTCACATAAACTTGTTGGTTCAATTTAGAGAACAAGTATTTGAGGCAAACTGTGTGAAAATTCTGTTGCTGCCATCATCAGAAGCTCATATACACCTACATAGATACTCCGCAAGCCACCCTAAGGTGTGTGGCGGAGGGTACCCTGTACCAATACTAGTCATTTCCTTTCCTGTTCCACTCGCAGATAGAGCAAGGGAAAAACAACGCTCTATATGCCTCCATATGAGCCCTAATTTCTCATATCTTATCTTCGTGGTCCTTATGCACAATGTACATTGGGAGAGTAGAATCGTTTGGCAGTCAGCTTCAAATGCTGGTTATCTAAATTCTCTCAATAGTATTTCTTGAAAGGAAAGCCACCTTCCCTCCAGCAATTCCCATTTGAGTTCCCGAAGCATCTCCAAACACTTGTGTGTTGTTGGAATCTACCAGTAACAAATCTAGCATCCCGCCTCTGAATTGCTTTCATGTCTTCCTTCAATCCTAGCTGGTATGGATCCCAAAGACATTAGCAGTACTCAAGAATAGGTCACACCAGCATCCTACATGCAGTCTCCTTTAAAGGTCAATCACTCTTTCCCAAAAATTCACACATATTTAAACAACTTGACTGTGTCAAGCAGGACACTGGTAATGCTGTACCCTAACATTACGGGTTTGACCTTCCTATTCACCTGCATTAACTCACATTCTTCCACATTTAGGGCTAGCTGCCATTCATTACACCAACTGGAAATTTTGTCCAAGTTGTCTTGTATCTTCGTACAGTCACTCAACTTCGACACCCTACCATACACCACAGCATCATCAGCAAACAATCTGAGGTTGCTGCCCATCCTCTCTGCCAAATCATTTGTGCATACAGAGAACAACAGCGATCGTATCACACTTCCCTGGGGCGTCCCTGATGTTACCCTTGTCTCTAATGAACAGTCTGGGTTCTACTATTTGAGGAGATTTCAAGCCACTTAGATGTCTGAATTTATTCCATATGCTCGCACCTTCATTAGCAGCCTACAACGGGGTACTGTGTCAAATGTTTTCTGGAAATCTAGAAATATGGAAACTGCCTGTTGCCCTTCATCCATGGTTCTCAGCATATCAAGTGAGCAAAGGGCAAGCCAAGTTTCATATGAGGGATGCTTTCTAAAACCATGCTGATTCGTTGACTTAAGCATCTCGGTCTCAAGAAAGTTCATTATACAAGGGCAGTTCAATAAGTAATGCAACACATTTTTTTTCTCGGCCAATTTTGGTTGAAAAATTGGTCGTTGGGCAAAGCGTGTGTCATCATCGCTGCAAGGCCAAGCAAGACTGTCTGATCTCCCACGTGCGGGCCGGCCGTGCACAGCTGTGACTCCTGCAATGGCGGAGCGTGCGAACACACTCGTTCGAGATGCTCGACGGATCACCATCAAAAAACTCAGTGCTCAACTTGACATCTCTGCTGGTAGTGCTGTCACAATTGTTCACCAGTTGGGATATTCAAAGGTTTGTTCCCGCTGGGTCCCTCGTTGTCTAACCGAACACCATAAAGAGCAAAGGAGAACCATCTGTGCGGAATTGCTTGCTCGTCATCGTCATGTGGCTGAGGGTGACAATTTCTTGTCAAAGATTGTTACAGGCGATGAAACATGGGTTCATCACTTCGAACCTGAAACAAAATGGCAATCAATGGAGTGGCGCCACACCCACTCCCCTACCAAGAAAAAGTTTAAAGCCATACCCTCAGCCGGTAAAGTCAAGGTTACAGTCTTCTGGGATGCTGAAGGGGTTATTCTGTTCGATGTCCTTCCCGATGGTCAAACGATCAACTCTGAAGTGTATTGTGCTACTCTTCAGAAATTGAAGAAACGACTTCAGCGTGTTCGTAGGCACAAAAATCTGAACGAACTTCTCCTTCATGACAACGCAAGACCTCACACAAGTCTTCGCACCCGAGAGGAGCTCACTAAACTTCAGTGGACTGTTCTTCCTCATGCACCCTACAGCCCCGATCTCGCACCGTCGGATTTCCATATGTTTGGCCCAATGAAGGACGCAATCCGTGGGAGGCACTACGCGGATGAAGAAGAAGTTATTGATGCAGTACGACGTTGGCTCCGACATCGACCAGCGGAATGGTACCGTGCAGGCATACAGGCCCTCATTTCAAGGTGGCGTGAGGCTGTAGCATTGAATGGAGATTACGTTGAAAAATAGTGTTGTATAGCTAAAAGATTGGGGAATAACCTGGTGTATTTCAATGCTGAATAAAACAACCCCTGTTTCAGAAAAAAAAAAATGTGTTGCATTACCTATTGAACTGCCCTCGTATATGAACTAAGAATATGTTCAAGGATTCTGCAGCAAACAGAATATAAGGGTACTGGTGTGTATTTTTGCGGGTCTGTTCTTTTACCCTTCTTATATACTGGAGTCACCTACGCTATTTTCCAGTCGCTTGGGACTTTGTACTGGGTGAGAGATTCACGATAAATGCAAGCTAGGTAAGGGGGCCAATGCCACAGAATACTCTTTATAAAATCGAACTGGGATTTCATCTGGACCTGATGATTTATTTGCTTTCAAATCTTTCAGTTCTTTCTCTACACCAGGGATACTTATTACAATGTCATCTGTCCATACAGGAGTATGTCCGATGGTCAAATGATGGTACGTTTGTACTTTTCCCTGTGTGAACAATTTCTTGAATGGCAAATTTAGAACTTCAGCTTTCATTTTGCTACTTTCAAATGCCACACCAGACTGGTTAACTAGGGACTGAATAAAAGCCTTAGAGCCGCTTAGCGATTTCACTACGACCAAAATTTTCTCAGGTTCTCTGCCACATATTTTGCTAATGAGTGCGACAATGGTGTTAGTCTTAAGCTTCGTGCATAGATCTTTTCACAGATGCACGAATCTCTACTAACCTCCGCTTGTCATCACTTGTGCATTTCCCTTTCGAACCGCTGCTTCCTCAGTATCCTCCTATTTCATTATTAAACCAATGTGGGTCTTTTCCATCCTTTACCTACTTACTAAATACAATTTTCCAGACCACAATTTACAATCTGCTTCAACTATGCCCACGAATTCCTCTACATCCATCTTACTAGAACTATGAGATGTCACTTCACTTCTAAGTGACATGTTAATAATTGATTATCTGCTCTACCTCGCAGAAACACACTCCTAGCGTTCTTGACTGATTTATTAACTTTTTTAATCACAGTTGCTATAATGACATCATTACCACTAATCCCCACTTCTATTCTGACATTGTCGAAAACATCTGGCCTATTTGTAGCTACAAGGTCTAAGATATTTCCATTGTGTGTGGTCTGATGAGCTAGTTGCTCAGGACAGTTTCCAGAAAACTGCATTCAAAAGTATTGTCTGTATGTACCTAATAAAATGAATCCATAGACATCCCAGACTATAATCTGGTAGGTTAAAGACACCTCCAGCTAGTATTGCATGATATGGGTGTTTACGTGCTGTTGACTGTAGATGTTCTTTGAATGGGTGTTTACGTGCTGTTGACTGTAGATGTTCTTTGAATGACTCTAAAACTATCACAGCAGAATCGGGTGGCCAGTAAAAACATCCAACAATTAACCTGGTTTCACCTATACCTCTTACATGTGAGCAGATCACTTCACTGTCATCCTCAACTTCGACATCAACAGAGAGAATATTTTAATCAACTGCAACAAACACTCCCTAACCCTCCCCCCCCACCCCCCTTATAGCATCTAATCTGTTTTCCGAAATACATTCCACAAATCACTAAATATCTCAGAGCTTTCCACTTCAGGTTTCAGCCAGCTCTCAGTCCCAAGAATAATTTGAGCATGAGAACTTCCCTGGAGGGCAGTGAATTCGGGAACTTTATTACGAGTACTTTGACAATTTACTGATAATATTATGAAAGTCAAAGTGTCTTTATACTGAATGCCATTTGACTTCCCTTGCTGCTTATCAACTGATGAGTGTTCATCAGAATATGTCTAATTACTGCCTAGCCTAAGTAGTCCTCATGTGCACTCCGCAAGTACTCGCTACACAAGTGGCTGCTTCCTTTGTGTAGTGCATCCCTGATCTATCATGGGGAGTCCTACAAATCTTCACATGATAATGCAGGTCTAGAAATCTGCAGCCAAGACTGACGCAGAGTCTTGGAAGCCTTTGGTTGAGACTCTCCATTCAACTCCAAACCAAAGGAGTCTGAGCAACTCTGGGAAAAATGCTGCATATTGGGAGCTCTGCTTGCATACTGCGCGCGAGGCCAGCAGTCTTTAACACCTCCGCCAGCCACCATTACGAACTGAGGATCACCTCAGGACCCATGTGACAGGTATTGTTGGTGCTGACTTGAGCCACAACTTGCAGACGACTGCACCCTGCACACTCGATAGTTGCCGGCAGGGCCGCCTCCACATCTCAGATGATGTCCCCTGGCAGACATACTGACTGCACATTGGCTTTCTTTACAGCCCTGAACACTATCTGCCTACATGGCTCTGTAACCCCTCCAACACTGAAGCTCCCAGTAACTAGTGAACCCCTCCCCTGCGTGCTTGCTCGGACCCTGCTGAAGGAGCCACCTGTCCACCGACAGGTGACTGATCAAGGCCAGGTGACAAGTCTCCACATGGGCCCTGTACCTTGAGCTACGTGAGTGCTTTACCACCTACTACCTGCCCTGCTGTGAGGGCAGATTCACTGTGTCAGGTGCACTTGGAGGTGTCTTGGAAGGAAGAGCCCATGGGCAAAACAAACGTGCCACATTCTCCGCCGTCGAGGCAGCGTAGCCAAAAGCGCATTCCGCTGTTTGCTAACTGCAGCCAGCTCCTCCTGCGTCATCCGCAGCTTGTGGTCTAGTAACTAGTGTTGCTGCCTCTGAATCAAGGAGTCCCGGGTTCGATTCCTGGAAAGGTTGGGGAATTTCTCTGCCTGAGGAGTGGGTGTTTGTGTTGCCCTCATCATTTCATTATCATTCAGGAAAGTGGCGGGACTGGACGGTGTAAAAATTGGGAATTTGTATGGGAGCTGATAACCACGCTGTTGAGCACCCCACAAACCAAATAATAATAATAATAATAATCGCAAGACTGAAGTAACTTATAAAAGCAAACAGAATTCTAGGTATACAGCTTGCCACCCTCCTGATGTGTCACCTATGGATGCTGGTGCATTAATGAGCTATGTAATGTTCAGTGAGCAACTACTGCGCTGCAGACTGAATGAATTTACACTTCCAAAAACACAAGACTAACCCTCTTACACAGAAAAAGATGCACAAAATTTAATATACTATGAGGAAAACAAAGAAACAGATAAACAGTTAACTGAGTATGTTAAGAGTAGTTCGCGTCTTGACTGAGGCATGTAAATAGGCATCTTTCTCCACACTCCAAAAAGTTGAAAATTCATGCCAGACTGGGATTTGAACTCGCTGTCTCCTACTTCCTAGGACATAGTGGTCACTGCAACACCACATCACATCACATGTATATATAATTAATGATCTCTTCAGTTTGGATGCATATCAGACTCAAATCCTTATGGGAATCGGCAAAATCCCGCAAGTAATGAGGATAATGGGGAAGGGGCACAACATTAGTAGTGTGTGGATAAGTTGAGAATTCGCACCTGACAGGTGGTGTGCTATGACAGTCTATGCACTCATGATGACCACTATGGCTTAGTGAGCAGAGCATTTGGCTAATAAGCAGGAGACCCGGGATTGAGTCCTGCTTCAGCACAAATTTTCAACTTTCCTCATTGATTTAAATCCATGCCCACAAGCGGCCAACATCTGCAATTCCTTTGTGTCTGAAAGTACACACTCTCTCTCTCTCTCTCTCTCTCTCTCTCTCTCTCTCTCTCTCTCTCTCTCTCTCTGTGTGTGTGTGTGTGTGTGTGTGTGTGTGTGTGTGTGTGTGTGTGTGTGTGTGTGTGTTTTACCCCTAGGGTGGGTCTTTCCACTCCCGGGATTGGGGTGACTCCTTACCCTCTCCCTCCCTCTTTCCTGGTGGGGCGACCGTTGGTTGCGAGGGCTTGAATTGTGTGTGTGTGTTTGTTTGTTTGTGCCTCTATCAACATACCAGCACTTTCGTTTGGTAAGTTACATCATCTTTGTTTTGCAAGGTTAGGTGCTTGGTCCACTCTTGTTCTTTGTCTACACGAATTACTAACGTGAGTCACTGGTTAACTCTTCAGTAACTGTAATTTTTGTTGATGGCATACTTATTTCATAAACAGACCAAACACGACTGTACCACACAGGGACAGGAGAATAATGGAACAGGCTAACAACTGATTGGCAGCCAACAGCTTAAGTCTTAATCTCACAAAAACTCGTATTACAAGAAGTGGAAAGATAATAAGTGGAAAGAAATAAGACATCAGAGAGGCTACCAGTAGAATAATCTGCAATCTGCGACCTGCTCCCACGAGAAGATCATGGTTTACACATTCGTCATGTGTTAGACAATGCCAATCATTCATCACTATATAAGGATGTCTCTCTTCACAAGCTTCCCCAGTCACCTATACAAGATAGGCATTGGAGATTCTTTTATTTATTTGTGCGACATCAGGTGGTAATTTAAATAATATATTCTCTTTGTTTGCATAGTGTTGTGATCAGCAAGCAAGACTAAGTACACTGAAATCATTAGAACACCATTGTAATCACTGTATCAGAAAAATGCATGTACATTCACATGGAGGCTTCTGTACCATCACACAGACTATGCACGATCGTAGTGCCATTTCTATGCATTGCTTAGCTTTACCTTATGGAAGTCATTGCGTAACCTCGAGATAATGTTACAGTATCTCACCAGAGCAAATTACTGCCTGTTCCAATGATGTGTTATGACTTGTTTTTTAGCTATTTACAGAAACTTGTTTTAGTCATCAGCTGTACCAGTAAAGCAATACTGTGCTGTCTGTTAGGTACATACATCAAAAATAAATAAATAAATAGCATAGTGGTTGAGACTTTCACTGTTCATTACTAATCTTACTCTGTCACATAGATGAGTATATTACAAAATACACAGAAAAATCTCATCGCTTCCTCTACTCTCTCAACCAATTGCACATTATGATGGCAGGAAAGTCATACAAACACAGGTGATCAGTGTCCAAGGGCACCATATAGCTTCATTCAGAGACAAAGCAACATTTGTTCCATCTCAGTTAAGTTTTCCACATTAAAGTGATTATCATAAACATGTTCCACATAGTATTGCCATCATTTATCAAAGTCTAAACAACAATAATGATGACATGTCGATACCTACATATTCCTGAAATGCATTGCAAAGACGCGTCCCCATAACATAAAATGGTGAGGGTTTTCAGGATATATGTCTAGACAGTACACTGAAACATCTCTGCAGAAAGTCTGCATCCTGAATGCATAATTTAAAGGTTTTGTACAACCCAACCATGACCACTTCTCGCCAGTCAAGCACAATGTGTTATCACACCACTTTACAGCAGAGGTAAAACCGACTATGCACCTCTGCACAGAAGATCTTACAGCTATGGCAGACTGTCATCTTTAAAACTCAACTCCTAATTTGACTGATTCGTAACAGTAATGAAGCCAGATCTTGGATCAGTAATAATGTGAAACACACATAGTAAACACATTACACTCAGTTTTTTAAATAATTTTCTTTCTGCTGTGAAACAACATGTGCCATCTGCATTCCATTGAGATATGTCACTTTGACGTGGTCTTACACAATGGTATCTTACAACTCGCGAAGACTATTCTAACAAAATCTTCTTGCTGTAGATGCAAATGTAATGAAATTACGTGCATGCCTTGTACTTCATTTGTGCTACTGTCCCAGCTAAGAACTCATTAAACCTATGAGCTAGTGTGGGACCTGAATCCTTGCATTTCACAGGTAATGCTCTTATCAAATGATAATGCAGGTGTAACTTCTGATTCCAAAATATAATGCTCTCTTAGTTGAAAACATGCACAAGCAACTGCTGCAACTACAGAAACTAGTACTTATTTACGTTGACAAAGGTGTGAAATGTGTGCCGACTACATTGTAAAATTCTGCACTCACTGCTCACATCCAACTGGCAACATAAACTGTTGATATTCATTAGTGTTTGTGGAGAGACTGCTTCTGCACATTGTCTGCAAGCAGCTATACTCACACCAAGGAAGATGTTACAGGAACCATCAAAGCCAGCAGCATAAATACGTGCAATGCGTGGGTTTGCTCGGTCGGCAAGTATGCGACAAGCAAACCGCGAGATGGTGCTCTGCTCCATCTTGCTGTCACGTGTCTTCTCACCTGCCACAGTATCCATTACAACAAAGTCGATTGGTGACTCGGATGATCGCCCAATCTGCAAGGCATAATACAGTCCATCAGAATTTAATGGGCAAATGCAATAATTTTTGAAGGACAATGTTATTACGAGGTTTCACACACTCAGTCTGCAATCAATACAAAATTTCACCATTAGGTTTAACAGAGCGTACAGTGTTGTGGTGCTAAATGTTTCACTCAACATTTGTATGCTGCTTAAGTTCACACTGCTCAAACAGTACTGAGAAAGGAACTATTCAGTTAATAGTTTCAGTTATATTCATATCCAGAACCATACTTCTGTTGTGGGTAAGTAATTTATAACCAATAAGGTTTCTACTATCTTAAGATGGAACAAATCATTAAGATTCTCCAACACTTTTTCATAATATTACCACAAGTTTCACGGGCTGCAAATGTACTCTATTATTCACATATCCTATATTTATCAATTATTTATGTACACTGTTCCCGTTTAGGGAGTATTGTTCATTTGTACTAACACTTTCATCTGCTTGTGGATTATTTGGCAGTTTTCTGTATGGGAAAACTCTCCACAAAAAGAATATTTGATTTGTACTGTCTTCAGGGATGAGGGATGAAGTAGTGAAGGCAGCAGAGGATCAAGTAGGTAAAAAGACGAGGGCTAATAGAAATCCTTGGGTAACAGGAGAAATATTGAATTTAATTGATGAAAGGAGAAAATATAAAAATGCAGTAAATGAAGCAGGCAAAAAGGAATACAAACGTCTCAAAAATGAAATCGACAGGAAGTGCAAAATGGCTAAGCAGGGATGGCTAGAGGACAAATGTAAGGATGTAGAGGCTTGTCTCACTAGGGGTAAGATAGATACTGCCTACAGGAAAATTAAAGAGACCTTTGGAGAGAAGAGAACCACTTGTATGAATATCAAGAGCTCAGATGGCAACCCAGTTCTAAGCAAAGAAGGGAAGGCAGAAAGGTGGAAGGAGTATATAGAGGGTTTATACAAAGGCGATGTACTTGAGGACAATATTATGGAAATGGAAGAGGATGTAGATGAAGATGAAATGGGAGATATGATACCGCGTGAAGAGTTTGACAGAGCACTGAAAGACCTGAGTCGAAACAAGGCCCCGGGAGTAGACAACATTCCATTAGAACTACTGATGGCCTTGGGAGAGCCAGTCATGACAAAACTCTACCATCTGGTGAGCAAGATGTATGAGACAGGTGAAATACCCACAGACTTCAAGAAGAATATAATAATTCCAATCCCAAAGAAAGCAGGTGTTGACAGATGTGAAAATTACCGAACTATCAGTTTAATAAGTCACAGCTGCAAAATACTGACGCGAATTCTTTACAGACGAATGGAAAAACTAGTAGAAGCGGACCTCGGGGAAGATCAGTTTGGATTCCGTAGAAATGTTGGAACACGTAAGGCAATACTAACCTTACGACTTATCTTAGAAGAAAGATTAAGAAAAGGCAAACCTACGTTTCTAGCATTTGTGGACTTAGAGAAAGCTTTTGACAACGTTAACTGGAATACTCTCTTTCAAATTCTGAAGGTGGCAGGGGTAAAATACAGGGAGCGAAAGGCTATTTACAATTTGTACAGAAACCAGATGGCAGTTATAAGAGTCGAGGGACATGAAAGGGAAGCAGTGGTTGGGAAAGGAGTGAGACAGCGTTGTAGCCTCTCCCCGATGTTATTCAATCTGTATATTGAGCAAGCAGTAAAGGAAACAAAAGAAAAATTTGGAGTAGGTATTAAAATTCATGGAGAAGAAGTAAAAACTTTGAGGTTTGCCGATGACATTGTAATTCTGTCAGAGACAGCAAACGACTTGGAAGAGCAGTTGAACGGAATGGACAGTGTCTTGAAAGGAGGATATAAGATGAACATCAACAAAAGCAAAACGAGGATAATGGAATGTAGTCAAATTAAATCGGGTGATGCTGAGGGGATTAGATTAGGTAATGAGACACTTAAAGTAGTAAAGGAGTTTTGCTATTTAGGGAGTACAATAACGGATGATGGTCGATGTAGAGAGGATATAAAATGTAGACTGGCAATGGCAAGGAAATCGTTTCTGAAGAAGAGAAATTTGTTTACATCGAGTATAGATTTAAGTGTCAGGAAGTCATTTCTGAAAGTATTTGTATGGAGTGTAGCCATGTATGGAAGTGAAACATGGACAATAACCAGTTTGGACAAGAAGAGAATAGAAGCTTTCGAAATGTGGTGCTACAGAAGAATGCTGGAGATAAGGTGGGTAGATCACGTAACTATTGAGGAGGTATTGAATAGGATTGGGGAGAAGAGAAGTTTGTGGCACAACTTGACTAGAAGAAGGGATCGGTTGGTAGGACATGTTTTGAGGCATCAAGGGATCACAAATTTAGCATTGGAGGGCAGCGTGGAGGGTAAAAATCGTAGAGGGAGACCAAGAGATCAATACACTAAGCAGATTCAGAAGGATGTAGGTTGCAGTAGGTACTGGGAGATGAAGAAGCTTGCACAGGATAGAGTAGCATGGAGAGCTGCACCAAACCAGTCTCAGGACTGAAGACCACCACAACAACAACAACAACAACAACAACAAACAACTGTCTTCAGCTACATTATTCACTAAAGACAGCGTCCAGCAGTTACTTAACACATGTAAATAACATTCATAATATTTTAAGCACACATCACAGAGCTTGCTTTCACAGATTTAGATTTTTGAGCATGCCTACTTAAAAACCATATAATTAACAAAAGAAAATGGGAAGGAAGAGTAGGACTTTAGTATAATTACTAAACAGTACAGTATTTAGTATTCAAATTTCACTGACTTCATATCCAGTGATTACATTTCTGGCATGCACTCTTCTAGTTTTTAATTGTACAAAACTAGCTCAAGTCTGGGGCAGCAGAATTTCGGGCAGCATATTTCACAATCATGTTTCACAATACAAAAACTTCTTGGTACAAATCGTGGGTATTACATCCTTGCAATCATTAAGCCCCCCCCCCCCCCCCCCCCCCCCCCCCCCCCCCCCCCCCCCCCCCCCCCCCCCCATTCTCTAACAACTTCTGTTGCAACTCATTCTCTAACAACTTCTGTTATAACTCATTATGGTCTCACTGTTGCAACTCACCACTCACCCCTCTTACTTACAAGGCAGAGCTCAACTACCACAGATTTACTTATTGTGATGAAAACTCACCTGGAACATGTCTGTTTCTTCATCAGGCATGTATTCTACTATGACTGCTTGGTTTCTCGACAAGGTGTATGAGATTGAATGCTGCTTCGTATCGAGTATAGCCTGTAACACACACAAAATTTTAGTTTGAGTTCATTACTATCCATATTCATAATACAATTAAGATAAAGGATAAAAAATTGTAAGGGAAACCATAAAATTTCTCAAGCTCAGGTCAAAAGGTTTTGTGGAAGGTTAGATTTACGGGGCACCCAGTGCCAAATATTTATGTACACCATCTAGGTGTTGTGTGCATTAAGACAAACGTGCTGTCATACTGCTTCTCTGAGGAAGGCTTCCTAAGTAAGTGAGCATGCAAACTTGCATATCATTGCACAGAACTTGTCCCACAGACATTATGTGAAATTATTTCCACTCTGCTCATATCATACATAGTATCTGTAGAAGTCCTGTATGAAATCATTTACTACCTCATAGCCAATCAATGTATCATTGGGGAGCAGAAATAAATCTCTGACATTCTGCCAGATGATGTCGCAACACTTCTTGTTGTGCCAACAACGGTGTGATTCAAGACTGTAAATTTCTTTGAAACTCAAACATCGATGAAACATTTCATTGGTTCGAAACCAAACTCAACTTTTTGTGGAGCATATTGTAGAAATTTTAGAGAACCTAGACCATAACACTAAACCGAATTTTAGTTTTTTTTTCTTTCATTCAATTCCTAACGGAAAAAAAAAAAAAAAAAAAAAAAAAACCACAGAGGCAATGGCGAGCAGACAGCTGCCAAAATTCGACGATTTCCAGTTTACTGCCTTTGTATCAGCTACGAAGACACCAACATTGCACAAGCAACTATGGTAGTGAAAGATTACCACCCAAACTACTCAAATGGCCTGCATCGGAAGACAGTAATGAGCGTTATCGTCTCAATTTGTAGCACACGTAATAGTGGTACTCTTCTTCACTTCATAACAGTATTTTCGTACACATTCTACGCATTGAGTTCTTAGAGTGGCTCCTATTTTCCAATGCATTTGATGAGACAATCTTGATGAAACAAGACAGCGATCTGAAGAAATGATCGAACAGTGATAACTAGCTAAGAAGGTGAGGGTCTGCAAGACAAAAATGCGGGCACTGCAAGCGTAAAGAAAAAGATACTGAGCTCACATTTGCGCGGTAGAAGGCAACTGGATGGCGGCATGATCGACTCCCCACCATCTGAAAGCGAAATATTAAAAATACTTAGGCTGTTAACATAACACAGATAGTACATGCAATTGTACATTGCCTGCGTCGAATCGGTCACGTTTTTCGAAACCATCTGTCCTGAAAAGCATGTAGCATTTTTCTTTCTCGAAATAGCGTCACTAATTTTGATTGGTAGAAGTGCGAAATGTCAAGGTAATGTGCAGATTCTGAATATGCCGTGAACGATCAACTTGCAGCAGTAAGACCTAGTGTACGCTTTCGGTACCCAGCAAAACTTAAGAGTTTCCTTTAGTAAATCGTCTGCAAATCTCGCGAGGAGGGAGCCTTACGTAGGAATTTGATACTTCACTAACACTCAAAACATCGAAGAAGGACCGTCATATTGCTAGCACTCCGTCTTCAGGCCACAAGTGGCCCATCCACCGTCATATTGGTTTGACAATATTTTATTACCACACAAACTTCTTACTAGCATATTTTTTTATTTTTTCACTGCATATATTTTATGATGCAATTGCATAAACCAAACAACATGTAATGTAACTGACAATATTTTATCTACATTGTTTAATTGCTATACGAATGACCTCGTCGTTTCGAAAATCATCAAATGTTTTAGAATATGTAACTATTGTACTAGTCTAGCAGAACGGTAATAAATGTAGCGGAGACAGGGGGAGGAGGAGGAAGAGGAAGGAAATAGAACCGGTGAAACACTTTAAATCAGTAAGGCTTTAAGCAAAATGAAAGTCTTTTATGTTCCGAGGACCGTTTTAGAAATATTTTAACCCCATTACTGATTTTACTCCGATGAGAAACGTTAACCTACCTCTAGAAGCAAGTATCACACACAAAAACGGCTATTTTTCAGTTGGAACGGTCGACATTGGGGACGGAGTGATATTGTGGAGTGTGAATGGGTGTTTTTGCGTGTTTTCTTTTCGTGTCGATATTTTTCTCCCTTAAATGTCAGAAAAGTGTGAAAACCGGATGCGAACTAAAATAACGTAGAATACAAGCAATATACTTACAATACATTTAAATCGAGAAGTTCACACGCGGATTCGTGAGCAGTAACAAAAAAGACGAGAGTCCACAGAATCACTGCGTTTACACGAAACACGTCTTCCGAAAGACAAAAACCAAATTTGGGAGATCGTTTTTCGCTCTTGTGTTTAAGATGTTAAGGTCTGAAGCGGATTTGCTAGCCCAGTTAAATACGGTTTATGGTTTAGTCAGCACACTCGCAGGTGTAAACAGCTTCAGTCCAATATTTCTACTTACCCATCACTGTACAAATGGCCACTCCGTAAATATTAGCCTTTTTTTAACTAGATGTAACCTGATAGCCCAAGCACGTTTCAAAACCGATTGCGTTTACAAGGGGGCCAAAATCGATTGCGGAACTGGAAAACCAGCAACCAGAAGCTTATTTACAGAATCGATTTTGAAGTGTGTACTTCACCACCCGGGTGGTTTTACAAATGAATAATTTTACAGTCAAAAGACGACCACGATATCACTTACAAAATTCTAAATTACTGTTAACTCCAGCTACGAGATGTTTATCTTACTCTCTGATTACTCTGGAAGGTAACAAAAACGTTTCCAGGACACACTTTATCAGACTACCAGGTTCACTCATCAGGCATAAATGAAAAAGGTCATCTAGATTCTCATTTCGCAAAGCAAGAATACGGATTCCCGTGCCATATTTTCTCGTATTCGAAGTTGCTCCCATATCACGATGAACGCTATTGTTTGTTCCCGTATCGTAACAGGGACCTTGCAGTTATGATATTTCGGTGTTCTGTGCTCTTTACTACGAAACGAAAACAGATATTGAAGAATTTAAACCGCTCAAATAGATACCGAGGTGATGGACTGATCACTGTACAACGTGCCACGTGGCCCGGCAGTGAAACGAAGTCGTGCTACCGAAGTATCTGTTTTGAGTTTCACCCGCCACCCACTGTTTGTCGATTCGCTCTGCAGATGGCAGAGAGTTATACGCACTTGGAACTTACACAATATGTATCTTGTAAAACAGTGAGGCAGTGCAAGTTTAAAGCCCATTTTCACAGTGAAGACTACGGGGAACTTACAAAAAAGAAACTAAAAAAAAAACAATAACGCAAAATATGGAAAGCAGCATGTATTACTAAGTAAACAAGTACGCATACCCACCGAAACATGTATGGGTAAAGAAGAATAAAATCTGTTTGCTCAAGGCGGAACCTATCCACAAAGAAGTCAAAGAACTCGAAACCAGTGGTGTTTTAAGTTCAACGAAATATGCAGAGTGAATGCGAACTCTGCCAACTGAATTTCGGAGGTTCTTCACGGATATTTTATGAGTAACCTAGCATAAGCGACCCGGGGTTTCTGGTGCCTCGTCGGGGTAATTGCATTTCGTTTTTATTTATTATCCATATTTACCTCTGATTTGCATTGCACTGAAAATATCCGCGTAACAGTGGAAACACTGGTAATATGCGCTGTGTCCCTTAATTTCGAAACAAACATGTTGCTTTCATTCACGATCTTTACTATTGATGACAATAATTGCCCAGTTTATTTTTCGTTCTCAAGTTTTTCGCTGTCGTGTAAACACGAGAGCGAAGAGGATTTGCTAGACCAGTCAAGTATGATGTCTGGAAATCGAATGTTCCAGTTTCTGATATAGTCTGCAGTAGGCCTAAAGTCTTAGAACCACAAATTCGACACAGTCAACTGGTCATTGACGGCATCGATCCGCTCGTGTGTAAATGAGCGGCCAGCCACGTAGCAAGCACGTGAAGCGCATCCACGGCATGTACTTAGGTCAGAAAGCTGCTCGTGTAAAATGGGCTTTAGGGTGGTCGCATTACTCTGTTTTGTGTTCCACGTTTCAGTGACAGAATATTACAGGATTTTTCACTAATGCGACAGTATTTTCACAGAAACAAAGGTAATTGGGGTAACAAACCAAATACGAAGGGCTTCAATAAGTAATGCAACACTATTTTTTTCTCAAAACATGTTGGGTTTTATTCGGGATTCCAGTTGACCATATTAGTTTTCGCTCTTCTGGCTACCACATTTTTCAATATAATCTCTGTTCAATGCGACAGCCTTATGCCACCTTACTGGGAGCGCCTGCATGCCGTATGGTACCACCCGACTGGTCGACGTTGGCACCAACATCGCGCAGCATCAATAACCTCCCCGTCATCCGTGTACTGCTTTCGCGGAGCGCATCCTTCATTGGACCAAAGAGATGGAAGTTGGAAAGTGCTTAATCCGGGCTGTAGGATGGATTAGGAAGAACAGTCCAACGGAATGTTCTTAGGTCCGCTCGGGTGCGCAGGCATGAGCGGCCTTTCGCTGTCATGGAGCAGCAGAAGTTTGTTTGCATTTTGGTGGCGACTAAGTCAGTTTTCTTAAGGTAGCACAATACACTTCAGAGTTGATCGTCGCACCATGAGGGAGGGCCTCAAACAGAACAACCCCTTCAGCGTCCCAGAAGATCATCGCCACGACTTTACGAGCTGAGGGTGTGGCACTGTACTTTTTCTTCGGAGGAGAGGTGGTGTGGCGCCACTCGAAGAACTGCCGTTTTGTTTTCGGTTCGAAGTGATGACTCCATGTTTCATTGTCTGTGTCTACGTTCGACAAAAAGTTGTCACGATCAGCCTCATTGCGCGCGAGCAACTCCAAATAGATGGTCCTTCGTTGCTCTTTATGGTCTTCTGTTAAGCGGAGAGGAGCCCAGCTAGCACACAGCTTTGAGTGCCCACAACTGGTCGACGACTGTGTCAGTACTACCAACAGAGACGCCCAGTTGAGCAGCGGGGTGTTTGCCTATCACCTTGACTGAAAGTGTCCGCACGTTCCAACATTGCAAGAGTCACAGACGTTAGCGGCCGGCCGGCACTCGAGAGCGCGGACAGGTTTGCGCGACCTTGTTCCGATGATGACAGACGCCTCGCGTAACAACTCACCGTACTTTTGTTCACCGTGCCTATGAATATCTGCGATGCTCTGGTTGTCCGTCAAAATAAACGGAGTGACAGCTCTCTGCTTGAAACACACTTCTGTTAGAGATGCCATTGTGAAGGCTACATTTAAAGCCGTCACTGAGTGGTACTTCATAAAACCATATTGTCTGAAGTGAGAATATTCCACGATGTTCTACAACTAATTCCTCAGTTTTTCAACAGAAATTGGCTGTGGGGGGAAAAAAAGTGTTGCATTACTTATTGAACGTACCTTGTAAACTACCGGGTGGTTATCGTTTAAGTATAGCCATTCACAGGGGTCCAACGAGGCTGCTAATGTATGGCAGTGAAACTTCGTAGATATTCTAATGCTTTAATGCGGAACCAATTTATGCCGGAAAAAAATTAGTTCCTATTTTGGCCACCAGTTGCAATTCAGTCGTTTGAATACTAGAAAGACGTACAGAAATATTTCCGTATGCAATAGATTAGAAACGGAAAGTGGGCATAAGAGGTCAAACAAGCGAGTAAGGCATGCTGTTGATTTTATTAGAAACCACCGGTTACACAATTTGTTCAATATGAGCACAGGACACGTCGACGAGATGCTGTACAGAGTTAGATTTGCACCTCGCAGGCAAAACTTGATTATTTTTTTTTTCAGCGCGAATCCGTTCTTCATTAACACATTAGCACTACTTCCATGTTTCGCTGCCACATGGTTATTCCACCCCACGCTGGATCTGCACTTTATAACCACTCAGTATAACTACGTTACTACTCTATAACGAACCACCGGAAACCACCCGTCCCTCATACCAAAACACTCAGGAAATATCTCCGAACAACTTCCGAAATTTTGTCGGTGGCCTTTAAGTTTAACGTGTACTCCGTCGAAAACATTCTACTGTTCCTATCAGAGCTACAACATATAGAGGTCTAATTAGATTTCTCAGACCAAATACCATGCGAAGCTAACATTTTCCACAACCTTGAGTGCGGATGCACGTTTACGCTCTACCTCCAGTGGGAATCTAAAATTAGCGAGCATGAAGACATGGACGGAGACTGCAGATGTGTGCGCTAGATAGGAGTGTGAGTCGACCCGGGAGCGTGCAGAGATAGTCCGCTCATTTGCCATAAACAATGTCCGGGTGGCGAAGTGGTTAACGCAACTGCTCACTACGCTGGAGATCCCGGGTTCGAGTCGCGGTCTGGTACACATTTTCACTCGTGATTCCTCATAAAGTCCATATGCAGCTGCTGTCATTAGTTCCTTCCCTTTTCTTTCTCCCCCATCCACCCTTCAATTTACGTAATATTTATCACAAACCGGATTTCCACGTGGTTTCTTTTTTTTCCGAAATGTCCTAAAGAACAGACATCACTCATTCATATAATTTCCCGTAGTGTTTATGGTTCTGCTTCGCAATAGTGGAGACACTGTGCACTTATCCATTGTTCTACTGGAAAATCGAGGTGCGTACGCTTACGACGTACGTGTCGCCTATAATTTTAAGTCCGTTCCCACGGGGCGTGGAAACGACTGCGCTGCCGTGCTAGCTTTCGTGCATTTGCGAGCTTCACTCCGAACAGTCGTGGGTAGTTCGCTCCAACTAAACTATCTACGAAGACGTGACTCACTTGATCCTGGTAAGCTGCTCGTGAAAGAGCTCTCACAGATTCTATTACTTTATTAAGGTCACCTAATTTAGTGCAGAGAATGGAATTGGCGGTGGAACCGAAAGAAAAACTGAAGAAAAGTTGATGATGAATTATGAAGTGGATTCTAGATAGGAAATCAGTCTCATATAATTTGATTGACATGGAACTCTGTGAAAAGCACCTAGTTGATTTCAAGAACTTACCAAGTGCACGCTTGCGAGGGTGTATATACGACAATTTGATAATTTATGGGAAGTATCTCACCATTGATTTCCACATAAAGCACTGACATGAGACAGATAATAACGACATAAAACTCCACGTCATTTTACACTATTCAGCCTTTGAAGTCATAGGATTTGTCAGCACGCTTCTTTCATATGGTACAGGTTTAAAGCTCTCCAGCCTCGTGCACATTGCTTGCAGTTTTGTCAATACTGTCAGTTACAAAACAACAACCAGCGTAATGTATTGCTCCCACGTAACGATGAATGCCTTCCACGGAAGGCGACAAGTCGTCTGCCTTTCTGCCCCTTAGTGAAGAACCGGTTCCTGGAAATGTAGGAATACTTCTCACGGCCTTGATAAAGCCCTGCACGCCGTAATCTGACGCTGAAGAATCGATGGTGTGTGGTGTGAGTTGGTTCCCACGATGGCGGGGAGCACACGCGCCAAGCCGTGCGGGAGTGCGAAATGTGGCGCGCGCATTGATCGGCCCGCGAGCCCCTGCGCCAGTGACCCACATACCACGCAAAACAAAACTGCCTGTCGTGCGCCAAAAGCAGCTTTGTAGCCTTTTCGTGGCTGATGGGACACACTTGTTCCACTAAAATAATAATCAGTTTCGAGCATTGGGACGACTGTCCTGTATGTCTCGTGCTGCCATCTAGCGAAAAGTTTTCGTCGCAACTTAGAAATGTCAGGAACTATAGGGTGGATACATACATTGCTGTGATCTATCAAATGGCGCGCCGTAAGTTTACAGCCCGTGCGGTGCGTCCTCTTTCTACAAAAGCAGATCGAAATTACCATCTTCTCCGTTCCAATAACGTCTGAAGTTTGTAATTTTGTTCCTTTATACATTTTATACTGTTCTCAATAATGACTGAACTCAGCAAATCTGCTCATTTATACGTAATTTATAGTTAGCGAAACCATTAAGTCCCAGAAAACTGCACAGAATAAAAAAAAGAAAGAAAACATTGATCTGTGATACATCAAAGCTGTCTTTATACTTTAAGTTGAAAATCTGTGTGCATTAGTTTATGTTTTTCATTTTCATGAGAATAAATGTGCTTTTGGTATCGATTTTTTATCCTTTTTCTGTTATTTAGTATCCGGATTACAGTATCTCTACAAACAAAAATTTCCAAAATACCTAAAAAAAATTTGTTCACGAAGGTGTAATACTGATCCCGAAGGAACACAGTTCTGAAGTATGTGTAAAATCTGGTTTAAACACGGTGGGTTTAAGCCATTGCACAAAATGCGCTATCGTGATGACGCAACTGAAACTTACGTGAAGTCATTCCCACTTCTTAATACACATGGTGAGTCGCATAAGGCGTAGTACCTCTTATTTCGTGAAGGTTTAAAATATCGAAATGAAATCTTCCACAAATAGATAGTATGCTGAGACGCACGTAAATTTGTTGCATGTTCACTCGTCTTAATCACTGTTTCTCAGGGTGGAAGGTAGGGATCGGGATATATTCCGATTTCTCGCGCGAAACTGCCAATGATGTCTTCTGTGACTTCACGGGAGAGACAGGACTGCGTATTGGACATTGCTTTCGTGTGCAATTATTATTGTTGTGATTCCTGTTGTACACTTTTATAGCGAATAATGAATTGCCGGTAATATGAAAAAGGGCAGGTGTAACTGTGCTGTCTGTCATTGCAACCAGGTGATGTTACGTTTCGCAGTTTTGCGAAAATACTGAATGTATTCCGGATTCACACTCATTACTCACAAATAAATAAAAATAATGATGCCAGGAAACAACTAGTAACAAAGTTATGGCTAACAGCAGCGTCACGTTTAGGACGAGTATGAAATGAAACAAGACTGCTCCTAACGGCGTGCAGGTTATTTTTAATAAAAATGGTTCAAATGGCTCTGAGCACTAAGGGACTTAACATCTGAGGTCATCAGTCCCCTAGCACTTAGAACTACTTAAACCTAACTAACCTAAGGACATCACACATATCCATGCCCGAGGCAGGATTCGAACCTGCGACTGTAGCGGTCGCGCGGTTCCAGACTGAAGCGCCTAGAACCGCTCGGCCACACAGGCTGGCGCAGGTTATTTTATCATTGCATTTCACATCAAGGCAGGTTATATGTTCACTTAGAATAGGAAACTATGTTATTTGAAGTTCTGCCTTCAGCCTACGTTGAAACTACAGCAGAAGTAGAGATAGGTGAGTTGTCTTTTGTCCTCAGCAACGGTAGCACCATCAGAATAAGGAAAAGCGTTCGCATTTCCTGGGAGCGGTTAAGCAGCATCAAGTTTTTCACTTTACACGTTGTGGAATGCAGCAAGACCTTTAACTCTGGAAAAATAATTCCTTATTCTGTTTTGGTTCAACCAGTAGTCAATATGTAAGGCACCCTCGCATTTCTTATATTGCTTCAGAGACCAATGACTGTTCACGGTTGTCACAAAATTCCTTTCTAAAATGCTGAAGGTCTTATCCTTCTTCCTGCAGTCATAACCGAACAAAGTTCCAAAATCTTCAAATATTCTCCCGGTTTTTAACGTTGAGGCCGTATCCGCAATTCCAAGAAAATAATCTCATTCTCCGGGAATCTCTAGTTTAACACGTATCGTTCATAGGTTCCATGACTTCTTTAACACGTACATCACTGTTTGCGAAGAGCGCCGGATTGTCTTCAATTGCAACAACATTTAAAGTTCGCTACGTTATCAACAAAAAAATTGTCAGCCTGCTGCAAAAGAAGTAGCGCATCATGATGGAATTACTATGATTCCCAAATAAGGTTCACATCTCCACCTCCTGAACGTTTCAGTACACTGGTAGAGTCGTAGTATATTTTCGCAAACATCATTTAAAACAACATCGCAGTTATTTAATAATAATCACAACATATCTGATGCCAAACTACAAACTATACACCAAGTTTTTAACTCCCCACTCACAAGATTTCTTCAATGTTACTCACGCTGATTTGATGATTATTATAAACGGTAGACATATGCAGTTGCGAGAGACTTTAAAGCTACATGTTCAATTTTCTGCTAATTTGAGCTATCTGTTAATGTACAGAGCTTCCAGCTTGACTAATCAGAACAATAGTTGTTTCAAAATGCATCAGAGCTGAAATGTACAGTCGTCTGTGATTAGTATGAGAAACATACAGAGGAACAGCATCAGTTACTGCTTAGTGCCGTGTTCCACGAACTTACTTAGACCATTGTCCATGAGCACCATCAGATATTAGCTACTCCTCTCCCCGTCCAACCTCCACCACCATTTAAGAAATGTTTGAACACTTATTTTTGAAATGATGAAAGATGAATGTTGAGACACGAATGTTATTTATTTTTTATGTTTTATTAAGCCACGAACTAACGAGTCAACGAGACAGTTAGTACTGTCTATGTCTAAGAACCTTTCTTATATTTGAGTTGGCCGTCAGTGCACCTAATAAATCGTGCCCCAAATCCATTCAGTTTCTTGTTTTTATTTTCACTGCTACCACAGCCAAAAATTTACTTTCACATTCCACAGCAATTCCCGGTGCACTGAGAGAGCAAGGTACAACTCCTCCGCACATATAAAAAGCCAACTATTCGTAGTGATCGTAGACACTTTTAACAAAACTTGCTTCCCCTAAAGAACTACTCTCTCTAGCGGAACTTACTTCGCCTGCATCCGGCACCACCATTTCAAACTAACAAAGTTAAAATGCGTGCACCATACTTTGTTTGTTAATCACTTGACTGTTTGCTTCCTTACTTCTGGAGTAGCACAAATTGGAGGACTTTAGGCTGTTAATGTTTTGTGTCTGAACACAATAATAATATAAATAATAATAAATAATATGTACAGCACTACAAAACCCTTACGTAGTTACTTTTATAATATGCTGCTAATTAGTTCATTTATCTGTTTCTAAGTGGTTGATGATGAAATTTTTGGTCTACTGCAATAACTACCTACTACATGGAGTACACATTTGCACGAGACACTTAACGTTTGTTACGTATGTGTCTCACTTTTACAATTATCGATGAATGGTACAAAGCACAAAGTGTGTGTGTAGGGGGTGGACCAAGTGAAGAACCTGTAACCTCCAGGGACCACCGGCTTAGCGCAACGGAGAACTGAATGAATTCTGAAGCACTGCTGTCTACCCTACGATGTAAGCGGGTGTTCGCCAATGGTCGCATACTAGCAGTGAGTGACCTACTTGTTTAAAGTCTACTTACCTTGCTTCCTCTCAATCAAGATATTGAAGTAGGGCCTACGTATGTTTTTGCTTAAATGGAACAACGTACTTTATTGGCAATTGAAAGCACTTGAAAAAAGGAGTACAATGTTATGGCACTTCCTAATGTTGGTGTTTTAACACTTCGTAAAAATATAAGGAAAATGTGTATAAATTGGAAAGCAGGGCACTCAGAACTGGTTAATATACGGTAAACACCGTCAACTGGGACTCAAGTGCCAGAATGTCGCTGTATCAAGACTTTCGAATCTGTTTGAACTACAGGAGTACGTACACACATTCGAATTAGTTTTCTTAAGCCTCCTTTCATATCCTGTAAGTAAACACACAGTTCAATTTACAGAAGTCGTTGCTGACCCCGTATCTATGGCCAAGAGGAAACATGTTTTACCTTAGTAGCGTAAGCCTACATTCTTGCTGCATATAACGTCGAAGTCTGACATAAGAACTTTACACCCCAGTCGCCGATTCCGACCGTCATGCTTTTCGATTTTAGCGCACTTCTAGAATATTTATGAAAAAACTTTCAACTCCAGTGATAACAAGCGATTTTGAATGCTGTTAAACAAAGCAGTTCCGTTAAGAAACATACTTGCTTTAATATCTCGATTGAAAAAGTTACTAATATTAACTACGCAAAAAAAGAAAAAAAAGTGCTCTACGCGTACTATCATTCGCCGACAACCCTCCTTCGGTATCTTGAACCGTTCACGAAATAAATATGATGCTACGCCTTACGCGACTCGCCCAGTATAGTTCACGATATACAAACCGCGTTGAATCGAGGATATTTTGCGCCGTCATAGTCAGATCAGAATTTAATGGCGAGTATGAGCAGAGGAAATTGGAAAAAAGAAAATTATTGAGAAGTAGAAGAAATGAAAAATTGCAAGAAGTTTAACATCAACGTTGGCGATCATGAAGTAGAGGAAGTTAAGGAATTCTATTACACTGGATGCAAAATAACCCATGACGGAGGAAGCAACAACAGAAGTTTTACACAGGCCTTAACATGAGGAAGTAATTTCTGAGAACGTATATTTGAATCACAGCACTGTGTGGTAGTGAATCGTGGACAGTGTGAAAACTGGGACAGAAGACAATAGAAGCGTTTATAATGCAGTGCTACAGAATAATGATGAGAATTGGGTGGACTTATAAGGAGTGAGGTGATTCATCGCAGAATATACGAATAAAGGAGCACGTGGGAAAAACAAGAAAAAGGGGCAGAATGGTAGGACATGTCTTAAGACATCAGGGAATAACCTCCTTGTACTAGATGGAACTGCAGAGTGGAAAATCGTTGGCGAAAACAGTCATCACTTTGACATCCCTACATTCACATAGGTTGTTTCTGCCGCTGCCCCGTGTTACCCTCTAGCCAACTACGTACGTTGAACTATTGGCAATCGGCTTGTGACCAGCAGCGGCCTTGTCCGTCCGCAATGGCGAGGTGGGCAATAAGATGCCTCCAGCATAGTAACTTCTGTTTACGTTTCGTCCTTGCGCTAAACGTCCCGTCCCTTGTTGTGCTTGAAGGTTCGTTTACACACATTTGCGCCTTGCGCCTGTTTGCCACACTCACCGGAAGAGGCATGGATGTTTGCACACGCATCGCTTGACGTGTGTGCATGCGTGATTTCATTCACGCCTAGATACTACCAGGCACATTATTCTAGTGATCACAACGTCAGTTTGCTAGCAGCCACTGTCGCAACAGCCGGTATCTTTGGAGGTAAAGCCGAAATCGTAGAAAGAAGCGCAAGTACTGGAATAATTAATACATTATACATAATAAATGCGAGAGCATCGTGGATGAGACAAAGATGACACGGAATATTCTGTTTATTAACTGCGTTAGTGATTTAGAAGTAATATTTCATCGTGTTGGACCACTGCTGGTAAAGGAAAATACAGAACATTGAGACGATATACCAGTGACGATAAGCTTAGCTCCGACACTTTGAACTTTTTTCACGCGACACCATTATACCAGTCTAAAGTTCCAGCTCAAGGTACAATACAGGGTGTCCTCAATGAGACTCCAACATTTTAATATTCTATATCTTTTTCAACTCAGATGGTAGACCTGTGAATCCTGAAGGGGCAGACAGAGCAACTCAACAAGTTTGTGGTGTGCAAATTTGATACGCCAAGTGGCCGTAGTGGAGCTGCAATCAATTGTTTTGGCAAAATGGAGGATACGAAGGAGCGTGCACAAGTGGTCTGGTGGTATGCAGAGACACAATCGGCGACCGAAGTGCAAAGAAACTGTCTACATCTACATCTACATTTATACTCCGCAAGCCACCCAACGGTGTGTGGCGGAGGGCACTTTACGTGCCACTGTCATTACCTCCCATTCCTGTTCCAGTCGCGTATGGTTCGCGGGAAGAACGACTGTCTGAAAGCCTCCGTGAACGCTCTAATCTATCTAATTTTACATTCGTGATCTCCTCGGAAGGTATAAGTAGGGGGAAGCAATATATTCGATACCTCATCCAGAAACGCACCCTCTCGAAACCTGGCGAGCAAGCTACACCGCGATGCAGAGCGCCTCTCTTGCAGAGTCTGCCACTTGAGTTTATTAAACATCTCCGTAACGCTATCACGGTTACCAAATAACCCTGTGACGAAACGCGCCGCTCTTCTTTGGATCTTCTCTATCTCCTCCGTCAGCCCGATCTGGTACGGATCCCACACTGATGAGCAATACTCAAGTATAGGTCGAACGAGTGTTTTGTAAGCCACCTCCTTTGTTGATGGACTACATTTCCTAAGGACTCTACCAATGAATCTCAACCTGGTACCCGCCTTACCAACAATTAATTTTATATGATCGTTCCACTTCAAATCGTTCCGCACGCACACTCCCTGACATTTTACAGAAGTAACTGCTACCAGTGTTTGTTCCGCTATCATATAATCATACAATAAAGGATCCTCCTTTCTATGTATTCGCAATACATTACATTTGTCTATGTTAAGGGTCAGTTGCCACACCCTGCACCAAGTGCCTATCCGCTGCAGATCTTCCTGCATTTCACTACAATTTTCTAATGCTGCAACTTCTCAGTATACTACAGTATCATCCGCGAAAAGCCGCATGGGACTTCCGACACTATCTACTAGGTCATTTATATATATTGTGAAAAGAAATGGTCCCATAACACTCCCCTGTGGCACGCCAGAGGTTACTTTAACGTCTGTAGACGTCTCTCCATTGATAACAACATGCTGTGTTCTGTTTGCTAAAAACTCTTCAATCCAGCCACACAGCTGGTCTGATATTCCGTAGGCTCTTACTTTGTTCATCAGGCGACAGTGCGGAACTGTATCGAACGCCTTCCGGAAGTCAAGAAAAATAGCATCTACCTGGGAACCTGTACTAATATTTTCTGGGTCTCATGAACAAATAAAGCGAGTTGGGTCTCACACGATCGCTGTTTCCGGAATCCATGTTGATTCCTACATAGTAGATTCTGGGTTTCCAAAAACGACATGATACTCGAGCAAAAAACATGTTCTAAAATTCTACAACAGATCGACGTCAGAGATATAGGTCTATAGTTTTGCGCATCTGCTCGACGACCCTTCTTGAAGACTGGGACTACCTGTGCTCTTTTCCAATCATTTGGAACCCTCCGTTCCTCTAGAGACTTGCGGTACACGGCTGTTAGAAGGGGGGCAAGTTCTTTCGCATACTCTGTGTAGAATCGAATTGGTATCCCGTCAGGTCCAGTGGACTTTCCTCTGTTGAGTGATTCCAGTTGCTTTTCTATTCCTTGGTCACTTATTTCGATGTCAGCCATTTTTTCGTTTGTGCGAGGATTTAGAGGAGGAACTGCAGTGCGGTCTTCCTCTGTGAAACAGCTTTGGAAAAAGGTGTTTAGTATTTCAGCTTTACGCGTGTCATCCTCTGTTTCAATGCCATCATCATCCCGGAGTGTCTGGATATGCTGTTTCGAGCCACTTACTGATTTTAACGTCAGACCAGAACATCCTAGGATTTTCTGTCAAGTCGGTACATAGAATTTTACTTTCGAATTCACTGAACGCTTCACGCATAGCCCTCCTTACGCTAACTTTGACATCGTTTAGCTTCTGTTTGTCTGAGAGGTTTTGGCTGCGTTTAAACTTGCAGTGAAGCTCTCTTTGCTTTCACAGTAATTTCCTAACTTTGCTGTTGTACCACGGTGGGTTTTTCCCGTCCCTCACAGTTTTACTCGGCACATACCTATCTAAAACGTATTTTACGATTGCCTTGAACTTTTTCCATAAACACTCAACATTGTCAGTGTCGGAACAAAAATTTTCGTTTTGATCTGTTAGGTAGTCTGAAATCTGCCTTCTATTACTCTTGCTAAACAGATAAACCTTCCCCCCTTTTTTTATATTCCTACTAACTTCCATATTCAGGGATGCTGCAACGGCCTTATGATCACTGATTCCCTGTTCTGTGCATACAGAGTCGAAAAGTTCGGGTCTGTTTGTTATCAGTAGGTCCAAGATGTTATCTCCAAGAGTCGGTTCTCTGTTTAATTGCTCGAGGTAATTTTCGGATAGTGCACTCAGTATAATGTCACTCGATGCTCTGTCCCTACCACCCGTCCTAAACATCTGAGTGTCCCAGTCTATATCTGGTAAATTGAAATCTCCACCTAAGATTATAACATGCTGAGAAAATTTATGTGAAATGTATTCCAAATTTTCTCTCCGTTGTTCTGCCACTAATGCTGCTGAGTCGGGAGGTCGGTAAAAGGAGCCAATTATTAACCTAGCTTGGTTGTTGAGTGTAACCTCCACCCATAATAATTCACAGGAACTATCCACTTCTACTTCACTACAGGATAAACTACTACTAACAGCGACGAACACTCCACCAGCGGTTGCATGCAATCTATCCTTTCTAAACACCGTCTGTACCTTTGTAAAAATTTCGGCAGAATTTATCTCTGGCTTCAACCAGCTTTCTGTACCTATAACGACTTCGGCTTCGGTGCTTTCTATCAGCGCTTGAAGTTCCGGTACTTTACCAACGCAGCTTCGACCGTTTACAATTACGATTGCTGCTAGGTCCCCGCATGTCCTGACTTTGCCCTGCACCCGTTGAGGCTGCTGCCCTTTCTGTGCTTGCCCAAGGCCATCTAACCTAAAAAACCGCCCAGCCCACGCCACACAACCCCTGCTACCCGTGTAGCCGCTTGTTGCGTGTAGTGGACTCCTTACCTATCCAGCGGAACCCGAAACCCCACCACCCTATGGCGCAAGTTGAGGAATCTGCAGCCCACACGGTCGCAGAACCGTCTCAGCCTCTGATTCAGACCCTCCACTCGGCTCTGTACCAAAGGTCCGCAATCAGTCCTGTCGACGATGCTGCAGACGGTGAGTTCTGCTTTCATCCCGCTAGCGAGACTGGCAGTCTTCACCAAATCAGATTGCCGCCGGAAGCCAGAGAGGATTTCCTCGGATCCATAGCGACACACATCACTGGTGCCGACATGAGTGACCACCTGCAGATGGGTGCACCCTGTACCCTTCATGGCATCCGGAAGGACCCTTTCCACATCTGAAATGACTCCCCCCGGTATGCACACGGAGTGCACATTGGTTTTCTTCCCCTCTCTTGCTGCCATATCCCTAAGGGGCCCCATTACGCGCCTGACGTTGGAGCTCCCAACTACCAGTAAGCCCACCCTCTGCGACCGCCAGGGTCTTGCAGACTGAGGGGCAACCTCTGGAACAGGACAAGCAGCCACGTCAGGCCGAAGATCAGTACCAGCCTGAGACAGAGCCTGAAACCGGTTTGTCAGACGAACTGGAGAGGCCTTCCGTTCAGCCCTCCGGAATGTCTTTCGCCCCCTGCCACACCTCGAGACGACCTCCCACTCTACCACAGGTGAGGGATCAGCCTCAATGCGGGCAGTATCCCGGGCAGCCACAGGCGTAGTCCGATCGGGGGATGCGTGGGACGAGCTGGCCGTCCCCGACAAACCCCCATCCGGAACCCCATAGTGATGCCCATTGGCAACAGCCTCAAGCTGTGTGACCGAAGCCAACACTGCCTGAAGCTGGGAGCGAAGGGATGCCAACTCAGCCTGCATCCGAACACAGCAGTTGCAGTCCCTATCCATGCTAAAAACTGTTGTGCAAAGAACGTCTGAACTAATCTACAGAGAGCGCAAACAAATCGACACAAAATTTAAACGGTTATTAAAATACAAGATTGCCTAGTAAATGCAGTAATGCTGCTACTTGCGCACTGCTGACACACTGCTCGGCGGCGGAAGGAGACTACGCGATTTTACACTATTCAGGTACTAAAACGCGATGCTACAACTCTCAAATACTGTAATACGCCCGAAATTTATGAATTAAACAATGCAAGTACCAAAAACACGCAAAGAAATTAAGAATTAAACTATGTAACAAATGAGTGAGCTAGGAGTATACGACTTGCTGCTGCAGCTGCTTATCCAACGACGGCAGGGAGCACACTGTCGTCGAGTTTACAACAAAGCGCCCCCGTCGTTCAAGACTATAAAGAAGTGGTGTGATCAGTTTTTGGTTACTGGGAGTGTTGCGAAATGGCATGGTGGTGGTGAGCCTGGGATCAGCGAACATCATGTGGAACAAGTGCGGCGGTCATTCGAACAAAGTCCACCGAAGTCTGTGCGACAGGCAGTACGAGAACTTCGTATGAAACGTTCAACAGGGCACAAAGTGCTTCATCGGCGATTACGTTTGTACGCATATAAAGTGCAGGTTGTGCAAGAAATCAAGCCTGATGATCGACCAAAGCGAGAAGAATTTGCATGTGTCACGTTAGATCGCATTGCCGCGGACGAGACATTTTTATCAGGTGTGATATTTGCTGAGGAGGCAACCTTTCACGTGTCAGGGGCTGTCAATCGTCACAATGTGCGCATCTGGAGGTCCGAAAATCCACATGCACCTAGGGAACACATGCGCGACAGTCCGGAAGTTAATGTGTGGTGTGATTTGATGATAAATCGCATTGTTGGGCCGTTTTTCTTTCAGGAGCTGACTGTGGATGGAGCCATCTACCTGGACATGTTGGAACAATTTGCCGTGCCACAGATAACAGACCTGCAGCCAAATGTGATGTTTCAACAGGACGCTGTGCCACCCCATTGGAGCCTTGACGTCAGAAAATTTTTAAATGACATATTCCAGCAACGATTGATTGGCCATGGAGGTCCAATTCCTTGGCCGCCACGTTCGCCCGAAATAATCCCCCTCGATTTTTTATTGTGGGGTTATGTGAAAGACCGGGTGTACGCTACACCAGTACAGGACCTGCAAGACTTGAAACAGCGCATAAGAATTGTCATCAACTCTGTCACAGATCAGATGCTCCGCAACACATGGCACGAAATCGATTACAGACTTGATATTCTTCGCGCTACCCGTGGCGCCCATGTTGAAGTGTACTGAACCGTCCACCTGTGTATGAAAACTTGATGAGCTGCTGTATGATTTCCCTGTATTTGTTCGTCAATAAATTGTGTTTCCTCTCAGATATTATAAGTTCAAATGTTGGAGTCTCATTGTGGACACCCTGTACCTTATGAAAATTATTCGGACACCAGCTAGTAAACATTAATATGCGGCGTCTCCATCCTTCGCCTTTGTGATGGGCGGAACTCTGCTGGAACACTTGCAATGAGGTGTCGGGATGTATGCAGAGGAGTGCAGCCCATTCTTCCTCGATGACAGGAACTACAGAAGGTAGTGATGTTCCACGCTGGGCGCTGAAGCGAAGTCTACATTCTAATTAATTCCAAAGGTGTTTCACTGGGCTGAGGTCTGGGCTCGGAGCGGGCCAGTCCATTGTACCAACGTTACTTTTCAGTATTACCTTACAGACGTTGCTTCGTGACAGTGTGTCTTGTCATACTGATACAGTCATAACCTCCGAACAGTTCCTCCATTGTACACAGCACGCAATCTTGTAAAATGTTTTCGTATCCTTCCTAATTTAATATTTGCTTAGTAGGAATAAGGGGGCTACAATCTAAATACGAAGAACGCCCCCACACCGTAACACCATCTCCTTCGCACTTCAGTGCTGGCACCTGGCTAACCTAATACGCTGCTACCGCTTCTCCACTGACACTACTACACTTCCCGCCACCTTTTATGCTAGCTGGTCCGTCTCCCGTGACACCTCTTGTTCGGTTCCGCATTAAATTTGGGCGTACGGATGATATTGATCAGACAGTGCATCTACTGCATCGAAATCATACAATTCCAGAAGTGTTTCACGCTCTGGCGAAATCCCTGGAAATCTACACTGAGCTAAGCTGGTTTCTTAAAAACACTTATCTGATTAAAAGGTTTGCAGTAAAGAGTTCAAGAATAGGCGAATGTGTGTGTGTACTTCTGAATACAATACGTATCTATACATGAGATGGAAGAGCTGAAAGGGTAACACTTCCGTTTCATATAGACCCTACAACAGTCAAAGCACATCAGCGTTTCTGTAGGAGGAGAGAGAGAGAGAGAGAGAGAGAGAGAGAGAGAGAGAGAGAGAGAGAGAGAGAGAGAGAGATTGATTTTATTTGTTCTTATCGACAGAAATTATTTCTGAATGAAAGCGACTCAAAGGAACCAAGACTGCTTTGGCACATCACGGGCCATAGAATTATTCGTTTTCAACATCTATTCGCATGAGGCGCGATCGAAGGCTTCTTATTTTGTTCAGGCTTGCCTTTGTTGTTTCCAGTTTGGTTGGTTGGTTGTTTGATTTTTAAAGAGAGAGGGATGGGGGTGGGGACCAAACTGCTAGGTCATCGGTCCCTCGTTCTGATTAAAATAATTCCACAACGGTGGGAGTAAAATGATTGAGACACACAAAACACAGCTGGAAGAAAAGAGAAGACCACAAGAATTATGGAAGGGCAACAAACACTAAATTGGACAATGTCGGACAAGAAAGCCACAGAGGGACGCAAGAAAAATGTTGAAGAGATCAAAACAAGACAGCAAATTATCATGGCTGGCTGACCGAGAGAATAAAAAAGGGAAGCCAGCCACTCTGCAACACATTAAAACCTCCATCCTAAAAGCACTTGGGTAGAGGACACAGAGGGACAAAGGACATGCGCTAAAACTTAGATCAAATGATAAAACCCTACCTAACGAATAAAACTTAAAACTAAAGCTGCTGCTGAGGCATCGTTGCGTAACACCGAAGGTAAGAGTGCTGGGAAAGCTAAAAGTCCGCCACAGAACGGCTAAAAGTGGTCAGTCCAGCAACAGGTGGACGACCATCATTTGCGAACCACAGCAACACCGAGGTGGGTCCTCGCGACGAAGGAGGTAACCATGCGGTAGCCACGTATGGCCAATGTGTAGACGGCAGAGGACAACTGATTCCCTGCGAGAGGACCGCATGGAAGACTTCCACACATTCGTAGTCTCCTTAATGACACACAGTTTGTTGTGCGTACTGTTATGCCATTCCGTCTCCCAAAGCCGAAAGACCCTGCGGCGTAAGACAGAACACAGGTCAGTTTCGGATATGCCCATCTCCACAAGCGGTTTCCGCGTAGCCTGTTTGGCCAGCCTGTCGGCAAGTTCGTTGCCTGGAATTCCGACGTGTCCTGGGGTCCACACAAACACCTCTGGCTATGGGACCGTTCCAGGGCATAGATGGACTCCTGAATGGATGCTACCAAAGGATGGCGGGGGTAGCACTGCTCGATAGCTTGTAGGCTGCTCAAGGAGTCAGTACACAGGTGAAATGATTCGCCAGGGCATGAGCGGACGTGCTCAAGAGCACTAGATATGGCCGCCAGCTCTGAAGTGAAAACACTGCAGCCATCTGGCAAGGAGTGCTGTTCAATATGTCCTCCATGAACATACGCAAAGCCTACGTGACGATCAGCCATCGAGCCGTCGGTGTAAACCACTTCTTGGCCCCAGTACATGTCGAGAATCGAGAGGAAGTGATAGTGGAGAGCCGCAGGGTTAACGGAGTCCTTAGGGCCACGGGAAACGTCCAGAAGAATCTGCGGCCTAGGTGTACACCATGCAGATGTACGTGAATGGACCTCGAGGAGAGGTGATAACGGGAAAGACTCCAGACAGCCCTACAGCTGCTGCTAGACCGGTAATAGCCACTAAAAAGAGAGACACACTCAATGCGGATCCCTGCGGGACCCCATTCTCCTGGATATTGCGGGGAACTACGGGAGGCACCAACTTTGATATGGGAAGTACGAAGCGACAGGGAATTTTGGATAAAAAAATCGGGAGCGGGCCTCTGAGACCCCACTAGTATCATACGACGTCGCCAGGTCGTACCATACGCTTTTCGTAAATCAAAACAGATGGCAACCAGGTTTTGGCAACTGGAAAAGGCTGTTCGGATGGCAGACTCGAGGGACACAAGATTATCAGTGGTGGGGTGTCCCTGGCGGAAGCCGCCCTGGCATGAAACCAGTAGGCCACATGACTCGACGACCCAACCCAACCGCAGACACATCATATGTTCCAGCAGCTTACAAAGGAAGCTGGTGAGGCTGATAGGCCGATAGCTACCCACACCAAACGGGTTTTGACCAGGTTTGAGCATCGGAATGATGGTGCTCTCCCGTCACTGCAATGGAAAGAAGCCATCGCACCAGATCTGGTTGAAGATGACGAGGATATGTCGCTTGTCGTCAGACGAGAGATGTTTAATCATCTGACTGTGGATCCGATCCAGCCCACGAGCTGTGTCAGGGCAAAGTGCAAAGGCGCTGAGGAGCTCCCACTTCGTAAATGGGGCGTTATAGGGTTCACTGTGGCGTATAGTGAAAGAGAGGACTTTCCTTTCCGTCCGCCGTTTGAGGGTGCGAAAGGTTGGGGGGTAATTCTCCGATGCAGAGACTCGAGCAAAGTGCTCGGCAATCGCGTTTGCGTCGGTAGATAACACGCCATTGATGTTAATGCCAGGGACACCTGTCCTGGTCTGGTCTGGTCTGGTACCCAAAAAGACGTCTGATCTTCCTCCAGACTTGGGAAGGTGTGGCACCCAATGGTCGACACATACCTACCCCAACACTTCTGTTTCCGTCGTTTTATTAGCTGTTGAACGCGGGCACGGAGCCGCTTAAAGGCTATTAGGTGCTCTAGGGAAGGGTGCCACTTATGTCGCTGTAGAGTTCGCCGACACTCTTTAATTGCCTCAGCGATATCTGGCGACCACCGAGGGACTGTCTTTCGCCGGGGGCACAATAAAGAACGAGGGATCGCGTTTTCCGCCGCAGAAGCAGTCGTTGTAGTGACCTGCTCAACAACATCGATGACACCATGTGGGGGAGATTATGCGGTGACAGCAGAGGTGAAGGCTTCCCCGTCTGCCTTGTTGAAAGACCATCTGGGTAGGCGTCCCTGGGAATGACGCTGGGAGAGTGACAGGAAGATGTGGAAGTGGTCACTACCACACAGATCGGCATGTATACTCCAGTGGATAGATGGGAGAAGGCCAGGACTGCAAACCGAGATATGTGCCATGTGCCTCACTGATGTGTGTGGGGGCACCTATATTTAAGAGGCAGAGGACGAGTTGTGACAGTAAATTTTCGACCTTCTTACCTCGTGCAGCAAGCATGGCGCCACCACACAAGGGGTTATGCGTGAAAAAATCTCCCAAAAGTAGCAAAGATTTAGGGAGTTGATCAATGAGTGCAGCCAATACCTTCAGGTGTACTGCACCATATGGAGGAAGATACACATTGCAGACAGTTATTTCCTGCTTCGTCCGTATCCTGACAGTCACAGCTTCAAGAGATGGATTTGAAGGGGCACAGGTTCACTACATATTGAGTTCAAAACATAGACGCAAGCTCCATCTGACAAACTATCATAGTCGCTACGGTTGCTGTAATATCCCTTATAGCCGCGGAGGGCAGGGGTCCGCACCGCCGGGAACTTTGTTTGCTGGAGGGCAATGCGGAAAACAGGTGTAAAGCTTAACAGTTGCCGTAGCTCTGTCAGGCGGTGGAAAAAACCGCCGCAATTCCACTGGAGGATTACGTGATCGTGAGACTGGAAAGGCATTGAACACTCAATGAGGCAGTACGCCTCAGGGTCACCTGCTGCCACCAGATGAGTACCTGTGCGAATGACATCCAGGGTCTTGTACTCAATTATTTTTCTTTCTTCCTGGAGAATCCTGCAGTACGGCGAGCCAGGCGAATGGTGCTCTCCGCAGTTGTCACAGGTGGGAGGCGGGGCACAGGGAGTATTGGGATGTGAAGGACGTCCACAATCCCAACAAGTGACACTGGAAGTTCTGCAGGTAGATATATGGCTGAACTTACAGCACTTAAAGCACACATTGTGGGGGGGATATATATCCCCCTGACCCCGGTGGACGCGCCGGACGAAATCGACACCTCGCCGCTCTAAATTGGCCCACAGCTCATCGTCAGACTGCAAAAGAAGGTCCCTGTGAAATTGATACCCTGGACCGCATTTAAGCTCTTATGAGGCGTGATGGAAAAAAACATCTCCCAGCTTGTCACAGGCGAGAAGTGCCTGTGACTGGGCAGAGGATGCTGTTCTGATCCAGACCCATCCTGACTGCATTTTGGATAAGCCCTCCACCTCCCCAAACTTGAGAGGTACTGGGGTGAATAAGCTTTGCTGACATCCTTAGCCTGGCTTTCCTCCCATGGTGTTGCCGGGGAGGGGGGGGGGGGGGGGAGGGGGACAGGACGGTTTGGGATCGTATTTCTTAGCATTGAAGTTAGACCTTGACCGCTTAGAGACTGCTGGTGTTTGACCACCAGCGAGAGATGACTTACTACGCTTCATGGCGTGTCATCCACCCTAATGCCACCCACTCTAACCAGGGGCCTTCCCCAAGGGCGCCACCCAGCCGCAGCAAAGGCCACCTGGCAGGATGGCCATTGCCAAGAGTCCCGATGCCCCAGGGAGATGGGCATCTACTCCATGGCATATGTGGGGAGTTGACGTTGCAGGCATCAGCAGAGCGATCCTTATGTGGTCAGGGGGCTACAACCAACAGGATACATGGCGGCCCCACCACAACGAGCTGGCTACCGTGCTGGATATCAGGCGCAAACGAGCTAAGAAGTCCATTATCGTCGAGGCGCAGAAAGAGATACCGCACAGAGGATGGAGGAAAACGCATCCAGGAGGGTGACCTCGCCCAACAGCTGGAGAATGAGTGGAAGTGAAGATCCACGTTGACGAAGGATGCGAGAGGTCTCAGCGCATGATGGGCACTATGCACCACGTAAGGTGCCCTTCTCCAACAGGTTCGCTCTTCGGGAAAATTTTGAAGATGGAGGTCAAACCCTACAGGGGACCACCACATAAAGGCCAAAACGTGAGAGACTCCTTTTAGTCGCCTCTGACGACAGGCAGGAATCCCTTGGTCCTATTCGAACCACCAGTCCCGCAGGGGGGGGTGTTTTCAATTTGTTCTTTTTGTGCGAGCTGTTTGCTGTAACTCCGTTTCACTCTGCCTTTGTGGTCGGCGGAATTAACAAACCACAAATACGGAGAAGCATTAAAATATTTCTATGTCGCCCATAGATGGGACGCCGCCAACATCTTAGCAGAACACTAGTTATTTAAATACGCCACCAGCGGCTGCCTCCGCGAGATGCTCGCCGTGTTCCTACGGATGGCGCTATGGACGCTATGACAGTACGCCGTATGTGCTTCTATTCGGTGCAAGCCAATGTATCCGCCTGCGCATCTTGCAAAGACGCCGCACATCTAACTCCGCCAAATCTTGGAAGACTCGCAGTGAGAATACAACTATGTACGTTGTGCTGCTTTCTGGAACACGGCACCACAATTAACGCACAATGGTACGAGGGCGCTGCAAAAATTGAAGCATGCCGTCAAGTGTAAACGCCCACCATTGCTGATAGACGTCATCATTCTGTTGTAAGATAACGCCCACCCACTTGTGAACAAAGATGTTTCGACTATGCCAAGAAGCCTTTGCACATCTTACGAACATACAGAATTATTTCTGAATGTCTGGAACAGACTACCAGTAGCACTACGGATATGTATAGCTTTACTATGCCGTATACATTGTAAAGAAAAGAGGGAGTAATTAGACAAACGGAAAAAGCAAGTAAACTGTCTATAACTTTAAAAAAAAGTAGTCACTATAGCAGTTAATACAATATTTATCCCACTGTGTGACAACACGGCAAATTTCTTCACGGAAAAATGTTTGCAGCTGTCCACAGAACCATGATTGTACCCAGGCGTGTCTGAAGCAAATCAACGGCCACCAACGTCATTCTTCAGGGCTCCAGAAACATGGAAATTGCATGGGGGAGAGATTGGGATTGTATGCAGGACGTGTAAGGGCTTCCCAGCGTAGTCTAAACACCCTTGGTTGGGCGGGCGTTGTCCTTCAACAGAATGACGACTTCCGTCAACACTGCTGAACGTTTACACTAGACGCCACGCTTCACTTTTTGCAGTGTTGTCGTACCACAGCGCTTTAATTGTGGCGCCGTATTCCTGAAAGTTAATAAGCAACTAGTTCTTGCATTTAAATAAAATCGTGACTTCCACGGAGGTGACGTGCCTGTTCCGACTACGCTGCAGAAAGTTACGGTGGGAAGCCCTTATACACGCTCCGTACAGTCATCTCTCCCCACGTAATTCCCAATTTTTTGAGTCCTGAAGAAAGACATTCGTGCCGACGATTTGTTTCGGACGAATAGGTGCACGCCTGGGTACAATCACGGTTCTGAAGGCAACCATCAACATTTTTCCATGAAGGTATTGACTATCAGGTCTCTCAGCGGGCTAAATGTATTAACAGTTATGGCATTACTTCTGACATAATGAACGGTTTACTTACAATTTTCTACATGTCTTGTTTTCATCTGATGTGTTGATGGTTTAGGCATCTATTAATGTTTGGAGTGTTAAAGGTTTACCCAATAAACTCGCGCAAAATACGGACATACTCTTGGTGATGAAAAGTATCCGGACACCAGGCTGAAAATGACTTGGGGCCTTGTATCGGTAATGCTAGAATTCAATATGGTGTTGGCCCACCCTTAGCCTTGATAACGGCTTTCACTCTCGCAGGCATACGTACGATCAGGTACTGTAAGATTTCTTGGGGAATGGCAGCCCATTCTTCACGGAGTGCTGCACTGAGGAGAGATATCGATATCGGTCGGTGAGGCCTGGCACGAAGACGGCGTTCCGAAACATCCCAAAGGTGTTCTGTAGGATTCAGGTCAGGGCTCTGTACAGGCCAGTCCATTATAGCGATGTTATTGTCGATTAACTACACCGCCACAGGCCGTGCATTATGAACAAGTGCTCCATCGTGTTGAAAGACGAAATCGCCATCTTCGACTTTCTCTTCAACAGCGGGAAGCAAGAAGGTGCTTAAAACATTAATGTAGGCTTGTGCTGTGATAGTGCCATGGTAAAGAACAAAGGGCGCAAGCCCCCTCCATGAAAAACACGACCATACCATAACACCACCGCCTCCGAATTTTACTGTTGGCACTACACACGCTGTAAGATGACGTTCACCGGACATTCGCTATATCCACACCCTGTCATCGGACCGTCACATTGTGTACCGTGATTCGTCACTCCACACAAGGTTTTTCCACTGCTCAATCGTCCAATGTTTACGCTCCTTACACCAAGCGAGGAGTCGTTTGGCATTTACTGGCGTGACGCGTGGTTTACGAGCAGCCGCTCGACCATGAAATCCTAGTTTTCTCACCTCTCGTCTAACTGTCACGGTACTTGCAGTGGGTCCTGATGCAGTTTGGAATTCCTGTGTGATGGGCTGGATAGATATCTGCCTATTACACATTACAACACTCTTCAACTGTCGGTGGTCTGTCATTCAACAGACTAGGTCGGTCTGTACGCTTTTGTGCTGTACGTGTCCCTTCACGTTTCCACTTCACTATCACATGGGGAACAGTGGTCCTAGGGATGTTTAAGAGAGTGGAAATCTCGCGTACGGATGTATGACACCCAATCACCTGACCACGTTCGAAGTCCGTGAGTTCCCCGGAGCGCCCCATTTTGATCTCTCACCATGTCTAATGACTTCTGTGGTCGCTGATATGTAGTACCTGGCAGCAGGTGGCAGCACAATGCACCTAATATGAAAAACATACGTTTTTGGGAGTGTCCGGATACTTTTGATCACGTAGTGCTGCTTCGCGCAACGGCCGCATGTACCTAATGTACAGGTGTAAATGCACCTTCAAGGCGATACTTCTGCTAAAATCTCCATCAAATTTGATCTCCAGTCATCTTTATTATATATACGAGGCGTCTCAAAAAAAATTTCAGAAACTTTGTCCTAAAATGTTTTCTACGTTTACGTTGTACTTACTGTGCATGGTCTCCTTCGGAATACTCTCGTTCACAGTTTCTACACAGCTCCCAACGATGTTTCCACTTCCGGTAGCAGTCTTGTTACGCCTCTTGCTGGGTCGCGCAAAGTCTGCGAATTTTCTTTTATCTCGTCTATCGTTGCAAATCTTCGTGTTTTCAACAGAGTTATATAAACTCAGATCTGAAGAGTACGGAGGGTGCGGCAGCACAGTGATTTCGCTTTTTGTGCTATAGTCACGCACCAACAGGGATCAATGTGCGGATGCGTTATCTTGATGCAAGAGCCATGAATTGTCTTGCCACATTTCAGGCCGTTTACTTCTAACATTTTCTCGCAGGCGTCCCGATAGTGCCATCGATTAACAGTTTATCTCCGTGGCACGAATTCATGATGAACTAATTCTTCAAAATCAAAGAAAACTAACAGCACGGCTTTGACATTTGACCTGACTGGTAACCCAATGACGAATGGAAAAATCAGTGTCAGGCTCCACAAAGAAATAAAAAAGGAAAGAAAGCAAATGATATCAGACGTACAACAAAGGTCAGCGACATAATGGAAAGAATGAATACCTTGAAATGGCAGTGCGCCTGTCATGCCGCTCGAAGAAAGGATGACAGACAGTCCTGGAAGTAGGCTGTTTAGGTTTTTTTATTGGTAACCCCACGTAGCGCTCTGTATGAAAATCACTGGCTGTGCTGTGTGCAGTCTGTGGCTGGTTTGCATTGTTGTTGGCTATTGTAGCGTTGGGCAGATATTGTCTGCAAGACTTCTAAGGACAATTCCAAAAACTCTGTGCGTGCACAAGTGGTGGTTTATGGACTTGCTATGTTCTCCACAAGACTCTTCGATGGTGATTGTGCACCTGCACAGTCGCAACAGATGGCTGCTGGCCGTCTCTACAAGGACTACAGTGGGTCTGCATCTTTGATGGCCCAAGAATACCATTATTTCTACAAGGACTGCAGTGGGTCTGCACCTCTGGTGGCCCACCAATACTGTAATCTCTAACAACACTACAGTGGTCTGCTCTGTGATGACCTACGTACCAACATTCTTCAAAACTTCGACTGACTCTGCGGTGGGTTTGCTCTGTTGTGGCCCATTACCTGTCTGCATGTCGAGAGTCAGCACTGTCTTTCCGTTGGGAAGGACAACACTACTTCAAGACTGCATGGAAATCCACTACTTGCGTGTGCATTTTCTTTTACTAATGAGACTTTGTGAAAAAAAACTGTAATTACTACTGTGATGAATGATCAGGACTGTCTTTACGGACTGTAAGAAAATTTTAGCTTTTGACCAACATTGTATCAATAAGTGTGTATCATTGTAATTACGAAAATTTTTTTCAATCTGTATTGGCCACTGCCCAAAACAATTTGTAAATTTTTTTGTGGGAAGCATGGGGGCTATGTAAGTAGGCTGTATAGGGTTTTTTTTATTGGTAACGCCGCGTAGCGCTCTGTATGAAAATCACTGGCTGTGCTGTGTGCTATCTGTGGCTGGTTTGCATTGTTGTTGGCTATTGTAGCGTTGGGCAGTTGGTTGTTAACAGGGCGTAGCGTTGCGCAGTTTGAGGTGAGCCGCCAGCAGTGGTGGATGTGGGGAAGTGAGATGGCGGATTTTTGAGAGCGGATGATCTGGACGTGTGTCCATCAGAAACAGTACATTTGTAACAATGGATATCATTAACTGCTATATATGACTTTTGAACACTACTAAGGTAAATACACTGTTTGTTCTCTATCAAAATCTTTCATTTGCTAACTATGCCTATCAGTAGTTGGTGGCCTCAGTAGTTTGAATCTTTTATTTACCTGGCAGTAGTGGCGCTCGCTGTATTGCAGTAGTTTGAGTAACGAAGATTTTTGTGAGGTAAGTGATTTGTGAAACGTATAGGTTAATTTAGTCAGGGCCATTCTCTTGTAGGGATTATTGAAAATCAGATTGCGTTGCGCTAAAAATATTGTGTGTCAGTTTAGTGTTGATCAGAGTAAGTAGAGAGAGTAATGTCTGAGTACGTTCAGTTTTGCTCAGCTGTTTGAAAATCAAATAATCTAAGAGGTTTATCAGCACAGTAATTCATAAATTTTTCTAAGGGGACGTTTCAGTCCAAACAAGTACGAGACTTGAGCCCACGTGGCCACAACACACCAAGGGTAAAACCACCGGACAGATGGGACAGGGATGTAAGAAAGACAGCCGGAGTGAACTGGCAACTGAGGCTCAAGGTCGGCATAAATGGGAAAATCTACTGCAATCCCAGGTTGCAAGCCAACTCTAAGAGCTATCAAGTGATTGGCTTAGATGATGGTAATATGACAGTTACAATGAAAACACGAACTTTATTTGAGTTACGTGTTTGCACATGTTTGGAACAGTAGGGCAACCGCCTGTGGCATCTCCTTTCCTGACGGCGGGACAGTGGTTTGCGACACGGTAATCCTGGTTAGTATTTTATCAGGTTCCACCTATGTCATGAGTTTACATCCTTTTCGAAGGCTCTTTCCAAAGCCACAGATAAAATAAAGAGTTCCTTAAAAATCGTTATCGTAATTCGGCGGCTATAAACGTTGCGTATGTCAGAATATTCGCCACATTGCTGCTACAGATAGCACAAACCGCTCCTTGACAAGTTTACCCGTTCTCGACATATTGTGGGTGGTCATCTTAGTTGCTTTCTCATATTACACACTGAGGTGACAAAAGTCATAGGATAGCGATATGGACATACGCAGATGACGGCAGTATTGCGTACACAACGTATAAAAGGGCACTGCGTTGGCAGAGATTAGTTCGTACTCGGGTGATTCGTGCGAAAAGGTTCCCGACGTGACTATGGTCGCACGACCCAAATTAACAGACTTTGAAAGCGGAATGGTAGTTGGAGCTAGGCACACGAGACAATTCCACTTTGGAAATTGTTAGGGAATTCATTATTCCGAAATCCACAGAGACAAAAATGTGCTGAGACTACAAAATTTCAGACAATATCTCTCACCACGGAAAACGCAGTGGCTGACGGCCTCCATTTAACGCTCGAGAGCAGCGGCGTTTGCGTAAAGTTCTCAGAGCTAACAGACAACCAACACCCCAAACCACCTGAAATAATCGCAGAAATCAATGTGGGACGTACAACGAACATATCTCCTAGTACAGTGTGGCGAAATTTGGCATTACTGGGCTATAGCAGCATATGACCAAGGCTAGTGCCTTTGCTAACAGCACGTCATCGCCTGCAGCGCCTTAAGGGGCTAGTGAGCATATCGATTGTACCCTGGACGACTGGAAAACCGTGGCTTGGTCAGGTGAGCCCCCATTTGGTAAGAGCTGATGGTAGGGTTCGAGTGGGCGCACACCCCCACGCAGCATGGATCCAAGTTGTCAACGAACTGGTGGTGGCTCCATAATGGTATGGGCCGTGTTTACATGGAATGGACTGGGACCATTTGCAGCCGTTCATGTTCCGAAACAACGATGGAATTTTTGTGGACAACAACGCGCTTGTCGCCGGGCCACAATTACTCGCGACTGGTTGAACAAGATTTCTGGACAGTTTGAACGAATATCTTCTGGTAAACCTTGCGGGATGTAAGGTCGTGGTCCATGAAACTCTTCAGCTCCTGACGTTTCGTCCAGTGCTTCGCTGGACATCTTCAGAGGGTGTGTTTCTCCTCCGGTGAGTCTTGCCGAGTCGGCAAGACTCACCGGAGGAGAAACACCCCCTCTGAAGATGTCCAGCGAAGCACTGGACGAAACGTCAGGAGCTGAAGAGTTTCATGGACCACGACCTTACATCCCGCAAGGTTTACCAGAAGATATTTCATCCGGTCGTGAAAGCCTTCATACTATGAGTTTGAACGAATGATTTGGGCGCCGATATCGCCCGACACGAAACCCGGCGAACGTTCAAGGGACGTAATCGACAGGTCAATTCGCGCAGAAAATCCTGCAACAGCTTCGTAGTTATGGACTGTTATAGACGCACTATTGCTCAATATTTCTGCGGGGGACTTACGACGGCTTGTTGAGTCCATGGCACGCCGGGCAAAAGGTGGTACGACACGATGTTAAGAAGTATCCCGTGTCTTGTCACCTCACTGTACATATCTACGGAAATAATTTATGTTAGACGATTTGATAGACTGAATTTCGACTGTCCAAATAGTTACTAGTAACATGAAATTTGGGGCTTGTTGCAGTTAGTTGTGTTTCACAAGAACGATATTTTCTGAATTCGTCTTGGCCATTTATAAGTACATAGTTTCTGTGGTCGTGCGCGTCCAAGACTAACGGGTAACTGGTAACGTGCTGAGCTACCTTACGGCGAGCATGCTGTCTTCCAAGATGACAACAGCCGTCTTCCCGTTCCTGGTTTGACGAGCATTCGGGCACCCTATCCCATTTCGACTGGTCCACTAATCACCCGTTCTTAATCCCTTACAAAAACTTCCTGCACCTATCTGAAACATCCCCCATTTTGCTAACCATACAGAATCTGATAATCAATGAGTGGCTTCGGCTAGATATGGAATACCCGGAAAAAATTGCCAATCTGAATAGAATTACGCGTAAATCCAGTAGTGTTACAGAAAGACTGCTTGTAACACTAAAATTTCTAGCGATTGCTACGTTTATTTTCTTTAATATTTGGTGAAGTAACATCTACGACGATATATCATTACATCATTTTCATGTGGATACTCATGGGCGTTCAAAATCCAAATAGGCTGAGTATCTGATAAATGAAGCATTTCCAGACACATATTTATGCGAGTTTTTAATTGTATTGACTTATGGAAACCCTCGTAAACTCCTGGTCAGTTCTTCACCACTCTGTATAGTAATATAATCAATAAATACCAGTCATATAACATTATAAACACAGCTGTATTGCTTTAACTTAAACGGCGATTTTCCGAGTTCCAGACTATTACTTTCAACCTCAACTTCTTTTTTTTCCTCTGTGTTGTAAAAATATTTTGGCAGATTCCTTGAATTGCGAACATTCTGGTATATTTCTTCTGTGGAGGTGTTAAAATTTGCTTCTTATCTCATTTCCTGTACGCCAGTAACTGTGTGTTCCATAACGCTGGCCTTCCCTCGTAAAAAATAATTAAATTCACAAATTCGTCCTGACTGCACTTTCTGGCAGCTTTCTTCATTACTTTTTTCGTCGACACATCGTTGACATTCACTCAAGGTGTATATCCATCGCGACAGTCGACTCAACTGTCCCGACAATGCCGTTACACCCTTACGATTTTTATTTTATTTTCTTTTTGTTAATTCTATATAATATATGTACGATGTTAAACGTTATTGGCTGCGTAGCACTGTTTCAGTCTACGGATTTCGAAATAGGCCAACTGCTCGAGCTGCTCGTTAGTAGGTAAAACGGGCTATTTCTTCGCTCAGAATTGGCCACGGTCACACATTATGGCAGTTTCGTGGGCAGCTTTATTTAATGTGTGCATGGGGTACGGCAAAATACACCTATATCGATATTCTGCACATCACATTTAAGTGTCTGGCAGAGGGTTCATCGAACCATCTTCACAATTCTGTTATTCCAATTTCGCATAGCGAGCGGAAACAACGAACACCTATACCTTTCCGTACGAGCCCCGATTTCCCTGATTTTATCACGGTGATCGTTTCTCCTTATGTAGGTCGGCGTCAACAAAATATTTTCGAATTCGAAAGCGAAAGCTGGTGGTCGGAATTTCGTGAGAAGATTCCATCGCAACGAAAAACTCCCAAATCCTGTATCATTTCTGTGACACTCTTTCCCCTATTTCGCGATAATACAAAACGCGCTGCTCTACTTTGAACTTTTTCGATGTAATCCGTCAATTTTCGTACCATACGGATATATTTTCCAAATCGTTTTGGAATTTGTTTTGGTCTTCTGATGACTTTACTAGTCGATAAAGACAGCGTTATCTGCAAACAACCTAAGAAGGCTGCTCAGATTGTCTCCCAAATCGTTTATACAGATAAGAAACAGCAAAGGGCGTATAACACTACCTTGGGGAAGCCAGAAATCACTTCTGTTTTGCTCGATGACTTTCCGTCAATTACTACGAACTGTGACTTCTGACAGGAAATCACAAATCCAGTCACATAACTGAGACGATATTCTATGAGCACGCAGTTTCACTACAAGCCGCTTGTGTGGTACAGTGTCAAAAGCTTTCCGGAAATCCAGAAATACGGAATCAATTTGAAATCCCTTGTCAATAGCACTCAACACTTCATGCGAGTAAAGAGCTAGTTGCGTTCCACAAGAACTATGTTTTCTAATTCCGTGTTGTCTGTGTCAATATACCGTTTTCTACGAGGTAATTCATAATATACTACCAAGATGTGGTAGTGCACAAACTGAAATACGGGAAACAGCTGGGACGCACTCACTCTCAGGTCTCCCAATAATACCGGTACAGTTTTTCTTATCTTACAATTACAGCTACGACGAGCAGCTCTCGAGAGATAGAAGGTTACGTCTGCACGAGAGGTCTGAAGTCGGACAGCACTACAGTTGGGAGTCACGAACGACGGCGGTAGAGTTTAGATTTGTTCTGCGCATCTATGTTACGCATTCTCTGACAATCAATGAACGTTCAGCATTGTTCCGAGTGCTCTGATGTGAATGTCGCACCCAACGCGATCATTAAACGAGATATTAACGAATTATTTAGTGAATATTTATTCCGTTTGTTGTGAGTTGTCATAGTTGATGGTGGTGGTAAGCGATAAATTACACACAAGTGAAAGGGAGGAATTTGCAAGATACACGCTGTCATCAAGCGGGACTACAGTACCGGAGATCTCGCTCCACTCTCAGACACTGCCAGCGAGGTGAATCTCGGCTCTACGCGACACGAATTACCTGTACAACCTCTCAGAGTGAAAAACGGTCAAGTGTACACCTAGCTTACACTCACCAACTACCGAGACGCACACGACGTAGAGGTACTCTTAGCTGACAAGACTCCAGGTGTTGGGATTGATTCGTAATAAAAGCTGTCGACAACAAGGAGAAAAGACATACACCTGCCTGATACACTATGATCAAAAGTATCAGGACACCTCCAAAAACATATGTTTCTCATATTAGGTGCATTGTGCTGCCACCTACTGCCAGGTACTCCGTATCAGCAACCTCAGTAGTCATTAGACATCGTGAGAGAGCAGAATGGGGCGCTCCGCGGAACTCACGGAGTTCGAAAGTGGTCAGGTGATTGGGTGTCACTTGTGTCATGTGTCTCTACGTGAGGTTTACACACTCCTAAACATCCCTAGGTCCACTGTTTCCGATGTGATAGTGAAGTGGAAACGTGAAGGGACACGTACAGCACAAAAGTGCACAGGCCGATCTCGTCTGTTGACTGACAGAGACCGCCGACAGTTGAAGAGGGTCGTAATGTGTAATAGGCAGACATCTGTCCAGACCATGACAGAGGAATTCCAAACTGCATCAGGATCCACAGCAAGTACTATGACAGTTAGGCGGGAGGTGAGAACATTGGATTTCATGGTCGAGCGGCAGCTCATAAGCCACACAACAAGTCGGTATTGGCCAAACGACGTCTCGCCTGGTGTAAGGAGCGTAAACATTGGACGATTGAACAGTTGAAAAACGTTGTGTGGAGTCACTATCACGGTACACAATGTGGCGATCCGATGGCACGGTGTGGGTATGGCGAATGTCCGGTGAACGTCATTGTCAGCATGTGTAGTGCCAACAGTAAAATTCGGAGGCGGTGGTGTTATGGTGTGGTCGTGTTTTCATGGAGGGAGCTTGCACCCCTTGTTGTTTTGCGTGGTACTGTCACAGCACAGGGCTACATTCGTGTTTTACGGACCTTTGTTGCCCACTGTTTAAGAGCAATTCGGGGTGGGCGATTAGGTGTTTTAACACGATCGATCACCTGTTCTGTTTGTGGCGGAGTGGTTACACGACATTAATATCCCTGCAATGTACTGGCCTGCACAGAGTCCTGACCTGAATCCTGCATAACACTTTTGGGATGTTTTGGAACGCAGACTTCGTGCCAGGCCTCCGACCGACATCTATACCTCTCCTCAGTGCAGCACTCCGTGAAGAATGGGCTGCCAATCCCCAAGAAACCTTCCAGCACCCGATTGAACGTATGCCTGTGGAAGCTGTCGTCAAGGCTAAGGGTGGGCCAACACCATATTGTATTCTAGCATTACCGATGGATTGTGCCACGAACTTTTAAGTCATTTTCGGCCAGGTGGTGCATGGAATGAAGAAATGTTGAACTACTTCACATGAGGGAATCATGAAAAAGATCGCAAACAGGGTATCAGTATATTTTTAATCACGTTCGCTGTGAATTACTTCTCAGCCGGTCAACCAGTTATTCTTTTAGCTCTTGCAATGACTACCTGCATCTACATAGAGCCCCAATGCAATGTGTGTATTAAGACTGGCGTATTTACAACTTAGAGCACATATTTGTCATCGTGTCTTGTAATGTGTGTATCCGTTCTGTCCGCTACCTGTCAGACAATAAATGCACTGAATCAAAAGTTTTCCTAAAGTTGTTACTCCGCAAGTGGGCAGTTAGTTCTAGAATTTGAATTGGAGTCTGTATAGTTGAAAAGGGCTTCAAAGCATTCACTCACCTTTATTTTCTATCAACAACTTTGTAACTAAATTACTAATAGAAATCCTCCACATGCAAGATTGTTTTTTCTTTCTTTGAACTTCCATACAGCAAATTCATCTGAAACAATAATTATGTGTTATGTTAATTTTGTCACTATATCAATACTGACATTGTCTGTTGCAAGCGATCCAACGGCCAAATACACAAAAAGGACCACATGTCGAAATGTATGCTGCAGCCATCATTCTCAAATTCCTTGACATTTCTGACACTTCCTAAACAGTTGAGGGTACTACTGTGCGGAGAAAATTACTTTATAAAGAATATTTTAATCACTTTGTCGCTATGTGTTGCTAAAAGTAGTTTACAGCCATGATACAAGCTGTGTGTTGCTACTACGTTCAATGACGATCGATCTCTTGTTCACTCGGCTACCAGGCAATCAAAGAAGAGAAGGTGAATAAAAAAGGAAGAACATTAGTTACGGTGGATTTAATTAGAAGCATATGGCGAGAAACAGTGTCAATTAACGGTCAGTCACGCTCTCGGCAAATTACCATGAAGATAAATGTCTATTTGAAGACCACATTCTGCTCTTCTGCCAGAACAACATATGACCCAATGAAGCGATTCCTCGTTTGTTATTTCTTTTGTTTTAATATTCATGGTTAATTGGCAGACAAATACTGAGTACAAAATCCAAAAACTTTCGTTGTTCGAAAGGAACGACGATTTCAGGTTGTGTGCGCGCGCGTGTGCGTGTGTGTCGACCCAAGTCCACACAAACGCTGCCACGCGACATATGGTAACGGTGGACAGAAACGAAATAGAAAAAGCAACGTCAAGGTACACGCGAAAAATGTAATTAAATTCAGCAATTGTACTAACTAGAATTAGCACGTCGTCACACCTCCGTCCGACCGATTCTTCACCCACATAATAGTTGCGTTATAATTCGCAAAGCCACGTAACAGTTCACGGCGGAGGATATTTAGTACCAATTTTAGAGATTTTTTCCTGTCCTGTTACATTCGCATATCGAGTGTCGCGTAAATGACTTTACATACTTCTGCATGCATCTAATCCCCCTTACAGTACTCTCATGATTTCTACAGGAGATATACAACGGTTGCATCGGAGATTTTTCATCATCTTCATCGATGACAAATTCTCTGAAATTACGTAACATGATTTCTTAGTAATAACGTAGCCTTACTCCTACGACTTCCTGCAAGTTTCCTAGCATCTTCACTGAACTTTCCTATGGGCTATATACATCGCTTCTGAATTTATTCGATGTCTGCTGTGATGCTTACGTGATGAGTAATACGAACTCTCTCACCAGCCTTTTTCACAACGGATTTCACGTTGCAGTTCTGTTTCATATGGCTTCTTGCTATTACTGATAAAAACTGAAAAGAGGTACCGCGCACAGGAATTCGCCAGTAATCTTTTCATCGAATATTACCGTTTTTCCCCTTCGTTATATGTACGGTTTTCCATTCATCGCGTTTACAGATAACAGACATTCATAACGCCAAGTGAAATTTTTTTCCAAGTCTTTCTCCATTTCCTTACGATGTCTACCGACTTTTCTGTTAACAACTTTGTCAGCGGACAAGCTGGTGGCGCAGATGACGTATGAGAACCAATCACACCGGATATTATGGCGAGCTTACCACAGCTCAGATATTGTTCCTTCGAAATCATTTTAGTGGGTCCCAAACCACCTCACTGGCGATAGTACAGGGGGCGTTCAGTAAGTAATTTAAGTTTTTTTCTGAAAGCAGGTAGTCTTATCCAGAATTTCAATACATCATATTATTCTCCACGCTTTTGGCTACAAAACCCCATTTTTCAACATAGTGTCCATTCGATGAGGCGGCCTTACGCCACCTTACTGAGAGGGCCTGTATGCCCGCATGGCACCACTCTACCGGTCGACGTAGGAGGCAACGTCTTGCTGCATCATTAACCTCCCAAGAATCTACGGTCTACTTCCCGCGGAGAGCATCCTTCATTGGACCAAAGAGATGCAGTCGAAGGTGCGAGATTCAGACTGCAGGGTCGATGACGAAGAACAGTTCAATGACGTTTCGTGTGCTCCTCTCAGCAGCGCAGACTTGTGAGAGGCCTTGCGTTGTCAAGCAGAAGGAGAAGTTCGTTCGCATTTTTATGCCGACGAACACCCTGAATTCGTTGCAGGAGTCACAGCTGTGAGCGGCGTACGGAACGCGAGGGAGGAGATAGGTTTCCACAATCTTATTGCAATGACAGACGCCTCGCCAACGGTTCGCCGTGCTTTTGTTCATTGCCAGTCCTCCGTAGACATGCTGCAAGCGCCTGTGAATATATGCGATACTCTGGTTTTCCCCCGAAAGAAACTCAGTGACAGCTCCCTGCTTGGAACGCGTCTCTGTTACGGACTCCTTTCTGAAGGCTACGTATAATGTCACCACTTATGAGAACTGTGGTGTCACCGCCAGACACGACACTTGCTAGGTGGTAGCCTTTAAATCGGCCGCGGTCCGTTAGTATACATCGGACCCGCGTGTCGCCACTGTCAGTGATAGCAGACCGAGCGCCACCACACGGCAGGTCTAGAGAGACGTACTGGCATTCGCCCCAGTTGTACAGCCGACGTTGCTAGCCATGGTTCACTGACAATCACGCTCTCATTTGTCGAGACGATAGTTAGCATAGCCTTCAGCTAAGTCATTTGCTACGACCTAGCAAGGCGCCATCACCAAGTATATTGAAATGGAGATTATATCTGTACAAGAGCGATATTATACAATTATGGATTAAAGTTAAGTATTCCAGAAGCTACGTACTTTTCTTTATAGCATTCATTACGTATCCTGTTTCAGACCTCACGCCCGCCTGCGTGAGTTTAAGCGCGTGCCTTTCGGCTTCCTCTCATTGTGTCTAGGCTGTCTTGTCTAGACACAACAGGAACTTCATAAAACTATAGGGGCTGAAGCAGGAATATTCCACTTTGTTCCACAACAAATTCTGCATTTTTTTGAATCGAAATTGGTCAAGAATTGTTGCCTTACTTATTTAACATGCCTCGTATTACGAATTTGGCATAAAGTGCAAAAACACGAATACGGTGTCAGACGGGGACTGCCGCACTTCGTGAACATGCTGTTATCAGTCCTCTAAGTACCATCAGCGAAAAGCTATGACGTGGACACGGTTTCCAAAACCACTGGGCCACGTGCAGTGCCCCTACGTTTCTGAACAATGTATAATGACTACGCTTTGCACACCTCTGCTATCTGCCCTGGAGGCGAAACTGAACCATACTCCGATTGGAACAATTGTGTGGTTGACGCTTCTGCGAGCGGACTTTGAGTGGTTAGCCGTCTGACAATCTTTAGTTCTCTCTCGAGCGCCAAGCGCTCGCGTCTTTTGCAGGTTCCTGCAGAGCCTTGTTACGCGTGATCGATTGCGCGCCGGCAGAACTTCCCTCGCCACTGTAATTTGTCGTTAGATAAACTTATTTTACTCCATCTGCAACTACTGCGATGCTGCTGCGTTCCACCTTATATATATACAGGGTGATTTTTTCCACCGTGTACAAACTCTAGGGATTGATCGACGAGAGAATACGAAACAAACAACGTCTAATAAAATTACATCCGTAAATGCAGAGTTTCCATGCTAGAGACCATTTATTCAATTATAATTTGTTACAGAGACTGATCTAACACGCGCTGTACCATGCAGCCACGGTTAAAGTATGCATGGTTTCCTCCTAGAGCGTGGTACTGTTTCTCGTATGTCAAGGCCTAGCGCTCTCTCCTGCCATAATGTGTCCGATTCACTTCTCCTGCTGACTCAAGTTGGAAGTGATACAACGTTGTACACAATGATTCCCTATTCCAATCGAGATCTTGCTGACATCTTCTTTACTTCGGAAAGGCAAACGGCAACGGGCGGCAAGGTTTTATTTGGAGACCTAGCCCCACCGACAACAACCACAGCATTCATTCAATGTTTGCAACACTGTTTCGCCGTTTGTCTTAGACAAGGGGTACTCGAAATGTTCGCACACCAGACTTGGAGGAAAATGTGATTAACACTGTGGAAGGCGACCGGCGTGTCAGTACCAGGCAATTGGCCCGCTAGTACAGGGTAAGACAGACGACCGTGAGAACATTCCCCATGACAATTGTTACTACTTATAGCGTGTGCAGGGCTTACTAGCGACAGACGCTCCAAATCGGGAGCAGTTTTGGCTCTGGTTTCTTCACCAGGATTCCGGGGTTTGTGTCGTCCATCCTAGTCACAGGTGAGGTCAGCTTTACGCGAGTGGTATCTTCACCTTTCATTACAGTCATCTGTGGGATAGTATGCAGAAAACCCGTGGAATGGTGAGAGCGAATCATCCGCATCGGTGCAGCCGGAATGTGTGGACCGGGATAATTGGCGACCGTATTTTGGGACCAGTCTTCCTTCCACGTTGCCTAACAGGCCGAAACTATCGGCGTTTCTTGCGGGTGACGTGGCCTCCCCTGTTGGAAGAAGTGCCATTGATCATTCGAAGGTATTTGTGGCTGCTAGATGATTGTGCTCCAGCTCTCTTCGCCGTTAACGTCCGGACGCATGTCAATCGTGTCTTCCACGGTCGATGGATCGGACGAGGGGGTCCAGTTGCGTGGCCTGCCCGTTCACCGGATCTCAATCCGTGCGGTGTCTGGTTATGGGGCCACCTCCAAAGTATCCTGTAGGCAGAGCCCATTCCAGATGTGGGGACACTGGAGCAGCGAATTCGTGCTGCCTTTGACACTGTTCGCATCCAGCATAATCTGTGAACGTGTGAGACAGAACATAAATACTACGCCGCGTACACGCGTGCGTTTAGGCGTATGGAAACCATTTTCAACACATACTGTAACTGTGGCTGCAGGGTGCAGCGCGTATTGGACCGCAGTCTCTGCAGCAATGTATGATTAAATAAATTTTCTCTAGCATGGAAACCATGAATTTCCGGACGTAAGTTCGTCAGACCTTTTCTGTTCCGTATCCTCTTATCGAAAAATCCCTAGAGTTTTTACACGGTGGAAAAATCACCCTGTACACACACACACACACACACACACACACACACACACACACACACACACACACACACACACACACGCAAACAAACAAGCGCTTCTATCGACGGCGCTTAGTTGGCGAGAGTTGGAACTAAGAGATGGGATCACAGCCCACTTCAACTACACGCCTTCTGCGCTATGCGCTGATGCAGGATATTTTTGAGCAGTCCAGAAGTCCACCTCACCGTATTGTCGAAGTATGATACTACGGGGTCAGATACGGCGATTGTACTCCGCGGTGAGTGGATAAAAGCGGCCACCAGGGCCTACTCCGCGCGTCGTAATTCCTTATAAAGCTACACATTCACCTCTTAAACATCATGATCCGTGCACAAGAGAGACCAGTTGAATCTATGAAATGTGAAGACCCTTTTCCAAATGTTATTCTGGATCACTCCGAAGGGAGAGGGCATCTGTCAGACTTCTTATCGGTAAAACAGGTAGTAATACCACTGGACCCTTTTATCCACGCTCGATATCCGAAACCTCTGGTATTAGGTACACAGCTGGCCACTAAAACTGCAATACAAAGAAGCACAGCAAATAACGAAATTTATCTATTGTGCGTATACATTATAGTAGGAAGAAACAAGAATAATTTTTAGGAATACCTTCATCGAATTGTGAGTTAATTTAGCATAAGCTGTATTAGGTATAGCTGTAATACCCATCGATGATGAGTGAAAATGTGTGTCGGACCTGGACTCACACCCGGATTTTCCATTCCGAGCGAGGTGGTTAGCATACTGGACTCGCACTCTGGAGGACGACGGTTCAAACCCGTCTCCGGCCATCCTCATTTAGGTTTTCCGTGATTTCCCTAAATAGTTACAGGCAAATGCCGCGATGGTTCCTTTGAAAGGGCACGGCCTGTTTCATTCCCCATCGTTCCTTAATCCGAGCTTGTGCTCCACTTCTAATGACGTCGTTGTCGATGGGACGTTAAGCACTATCTATTCCTCCGCCTCATCCTCCTCCTCCTCCGGATTTCCCACTTCTCCGGACCGACCCAAGTATTCACGTGTCAGCTGGACCTTTCATCACCGTCTAATCTGTTCATCCCTTCGTGCTCCCGCACGTAGAAGAATGAAATTATACTGACTCGAGACTATTGTTGTTATTATCGTCGTATGACCTGGCTAAGCCTTGTACGAGTAATACATATTTTACTCGACGATCCTACAGCCGTCGAAATATGCTTCGAAGTAAATTGGCTGAGTTACGAATTCTTTTAGAATGAGTTGTATTGGTTATACCTATACTAGATATCGGTGAAATGTGAAAATCTGAGCTGATGCCAAAAGAAATCGCAATTCAGCCAATATATTTCGAAGAATATTTCGATGGGTTTAGGTTTGTCAAAATATGAAGTGCATGAATAAGTTTGTGAAGTTTATGACAGTACACAGGATGAAAAGTTTGGTACTCCTATCTGCCACTTCGAGTAGTAACAATGGTTCTAAGCCGGCTGGACATCCGGGTCGAACTCAGATTGGATAAAAGATACGAAAACGTCATTCCATCCTCCTCCAAGCCCAAGCCGGAGTTCATCAATTGCAGAGGCGGTTGCCAGGTAAACCGTGACCAGTTTTCAGCAGGTACGAGATCGGGCTAGAACAACACTAACGCCCTATGTTTGGTGGTACACCACGATAACATGGGCAACATGTTGTCTTCATCTGGTACCAAGGCAGCTTCAAAGAGATCTAAGGCAGGACGCAACTACAGCCTTAGCATATCACAAACGTAGAAGCTGTCTACATCACCACCAGGTGCTCGTGTTGTATACGCAATGGCATCCTATAGTACACTACTGGCCATTAAAATTGCTAAATCAAGAAGAAACGCAGATGATAAACGGGTATTCATTGGACAAATATATTATACTAGAACTGACATGTGATTACATTTTCACGCAATTTGGGTGCATAGATCCTCAGAAATCAGTACCCAGAACGACCACCTCTGGCCGTAATAACGGACTTGATACGCATGGGCATTGAGTCAAACAGAGCTCGGATGGCGTGTACAGGTACAGCTGCCCATGCAGCTTCAACACGATAGAACAGTTCATCAAGAGTAGTGACTGGCGTATTGTCACGAGCCAGTTGCTCGGCCACCATTGACCAGACGTTTTCAACTGGTGAGAGATCTGGAGAATGTCCTGGCCAGGGCAGCAATCGAACATTTTCTGTATCCAGAGAGGCCCGTACAGGACCTGTAACATGCGGTCGTGCATTATCCTGCTGAAATGTAGGGTTTCGCAGGGATCGAATGAAGGGTAGTGCCACGGGTCGTAACACATCTGAAATGTAACGTCCACTGTTCAAAGTGCCGTCAATGCGAACAAGAGGTGACCGAGACGTGTAACCAATTGCACCCCATACCATCACGCCGGGTGATACGTCAGTATGGCGATGACGAATACACGCTTCCAATGTGCGTTCACCGCGATGTCGCCAAACACGGATGTGACCATCATGATGCTGTAAACAGACCTGGATTCATCCGAAAAAATGACGTTTTCCCATTCGTGCACCCAGGTTCGTCGTTGAGTACACCGTCGCAGGCCCTCCTGTCTGTGGTGCAGCGTCAAGGGTAACCGCAGCCATGGTCTCCGATATGATAGTCCATGCTGCTGCAAACGTCGTCGAACTGTTCGTGCAGACGCTTGTTGTTTTGAAAACGTCCCCATCTGTTGACTCAGGGATCGAGACGTGGCTGCACGATCCGTTACAGCCATGCGGCTAAGATGCCTGTCATCTAGACTGCTAGTGATTCGAGGCCGTTGGGATCCAGCACGACGTTCCTTATTACCCACCTGAACCCATCGATTCCATATTCTGCTAACAGTCATTGGATCTCGACCAACGCGAGCAGCAATGTCGCAATACGATAAACCGCAATCGCGATAGGCTACAATCCGACCGTTATCAAAGTCGGAAACGTGATGGTACGCATTTCTCCTCCTTACGTGAGGCATCACAACAACGTTTCACCAGGCAACGCCGGTCAACTGCTGTTTATGTATGAGAGATAGGTTGGAAACTTTCCTCGTGTCAGCATGTTGAAGGTGTCGCCATCGGCGCCAACCATGTGAATGCTCAGAAACGCTAATCATTTGCATATCACAGCATCTTCTTCCTGTCGGTTAAATTTTGCGTCCTTAGCACGTCATCTTCGTGGTGTAGCAATTTTAATGGCCAGTACTGTATGATACCAGGTGCTGGACCCAAATCACGATGACGAATGCAATCTGGCAACTTTCGTTCGCCTCTGAGCCTCCACACACTGATACGTCCAATGTTATGGCGTACGCAGGATTGGGACTTGTCTGCGAAGACGTCGCGTGTCCGCTCTTATACCTAATGTTGTCGGGCACGTCAGTCAGCGAGCCCCTCTGGTGCTGCATCAGGGAAAGCCCCACCACTGGTCACCGTGTTGACGGCCCGTGGTACTTCAGATGTAGCCGCACTGTCCGTACGTGTATCTGCTATGCTGCAATCAAGCACAGCATCTCACAGTATGTAATATGGCTGTACGATCCTACAAGGGTGGGCGAATCATTACGCTGTACTCCCGGGCACTAGTCGCATGGGTCCGTTAAGATCCTGCATGGCGTTGATAATGGCGCACATGAACCTATTGAGTATACTCGCATGACAGTCGTGGGATTCCAATCGACGCATCAGAATCATGGAACGATAAACTGGACTCTCGATTGGCCACGATCCCGCCGCATCATCTTACATTATTTACAGGTCGAACACAATTTTCCCGCCAACAACCAACGTTTAAACGCAATTTCTGAATGAGGCCCCGGTGTACAATCTTTCCTTATATATAGATTGTATTATAGATATTAGTGGGGTCTGTTCTGTTGGACAAACACCACTCGGGGTGAAGCAGCAGACGTTATACAGCAATAACTGGGGTAACAAGAATGGAAAGGGAATAAGATGGGAAAGAGATAAGAAGGAAATAATGATTTCCAGCCGCACAGGGCCCTGCGGCAATGCGACAGCTTGAATTGAAAATTTGTGCCAGACCAGGACTCCAACTCGGATGCTCTGCTTCTCTGGAACGGTTGCCTTAGCGGCCTCGGCCACCTGGACACACTTTCAGTCAAATCCAAATTCCCAACTTCCCGTTCGATCGCCTGAACGACCCCCGTCCATTAGCACCTACTCGTAGATTTCTGATTACCGTACGAGTTCGGGCGTTTGTGAGAACAAATGTCCTACAGAACAGACACCACTCATATCCATAATTTCATGGGCGCGACGGCTGTTACATGCAAAAGTTTCAGTGTGGATGCACAATCAACGTCCGAACTCTTATGGGAATCAGAAATCTGCGAGTAGGATGTTAATGGGCGGGGATCGTTGCGATGCAGCGAGCGAGAGATCGGGAATATGGTTCCGATGGAAAGCGTGTCCAGATGGCCTATGCGGTTTTATTTTATTTATTTATTTTTTTTTTTTTTTTGAGGGGGCAATTGTTTTAGGGCGAAAAAAGAAACAACGGAGATCAAACGCACATACTACAACCTTAGAACATTAATAAGTAAAATGCGACTATAAATTAAGGCCAATCGACGGAAGTAAACAGAGCTAAAAATAAGGACCTCCTCTTGGATACAGGCCCACAAAATACGTCTTAGGGACAGTGTAGATTTGGGAATCAAAGACTAAATGTCCTTCGCCTTATTGCTAGTTCGGGTAAAAAGTAAAACGCAATCGGCAGCCCGCGAGTTGTTCGCTAAAACGGTCGACAACTCAGACGGCAAACATATACTGCAACTTAAGCGGTTAAAAAAGGATATTGGGTCAGGAAATGGCGAACGGTCAAAGGTTGATGACAAAGAGCACCAAGTGGTACGGGATCGTCACGTAACAAATGATGAAAGCTAAAATGACAGTGGCCAATGCGCGACTTAGCTAAAATGATCTCCTTGCCACGAGAGGGCTAAGAGTAGACTGGCTAAGCCATTGCGAGACGTTTAATCCTCGTAGAGGGAAGACCAGTGGTGATGCCAAAGTCACATCATCTGCCGACAGACGGCAACACCGAGATCATCTGAATCATAAAACTAGTAGGCCACGGTAGGACTGCAGCCTCGCCAACAGCGTCAGCAGCCTCATTTCCCATCAGACCGACGTGACCACGAATCCACATGAATACCACAGTGGCTCCCTCAACAGCGAGCGAGAGGCGGCTTTCCTGGGCCCGTTGCACTAAGGGATGGACTGTGTACAGCACACACAGGCTCTGAAGGGCACTATGATACTCTGAGCATGTGACACAAAAGCCTATGTCGCCGGATGTAGTGGGTGACGTGATACCGGGCAATGACCCTTACTATAAAAATCGAGCAGTGTTCTGGAAGCTGATACTAAAAACGGTCGGTGCCAATGGCAAAGGCACACCCGATACCACGGTCAGTCTTAAAGCCATCAGCGTCCATGAAGGCGCTCTCGAGAAGTTGCATGCGAAGGCCGAGAAACTTACAGTGATAGATCGAATCTGGTGTAGTGTCCTTGGTAAGCAAATGAAGTCCAAGATGAAGACGGGCTGCCGCACAAAGCCAAGGTGGTGAAGGGTTCACAGCCATCGGGAACATGGCAGGTAGCGTGAAGTTAAGCTGCCGGAGCAATAGTCTAAAGCCAATTCCGGGAGGTAACAGAGAATAAGGGCGTGCCCCATTCAGGAGATCAAGAGAGTCATCGAAAGAGGAGGCATAGGCTAGGTGCATGGTATGGAAGACAAAAGGCAAGCGTATCACCTGAGGAAGACATCAAGCCGGTATGACAGTGGTAGTTCGGCAGCTTCTTCTACTTAGAGACTCTCAACCAGGCTGGTGTAAAACGCGCCAGAGGCCAAATATGTTCCACGATGGTGGATTGTGTGAAGCCAGGAGAAGATGGACGTACATGCAGATGAATAAACGAAACACGACAAGTGTAGTTTCGAACGGCCAGGCGATTGGTACAAACTGAAGAGGGTGGTCCGATACGCTCCCCAGGAAGTACTGCTTAGGACACGTAGGAAATTGAGGGACTGGGTACAGCATGCGGCCAGGTAAGACACATGGGAGGACCAAGAAAGCTTACTATGAAGTATGGGCCTCAGGAACTTTGTCATTTCAGCGAACGAAATAGCAACACGCCCAAGATGTAAAGACAGTGGAAGAAACCACTTTGGAGCCAGAAATTCATAGAAACTTCTGTCAGTGGAAGTGACAAAGCCATTGCCTATGCTCCACGAGTGAAGACGATCGAGAACCCACTGAAGACGTCGCTAATGGAGTCCATGGAGAACTCCAACAGATCATGAAGTCGACAACGAAAAGGGAGCCAAAGATATCTCGCAGGAGACAGTCCACATTAGGGTTAACGGCTATAGCAAGATAATGACACTCAGGACGAAGCCTTGAGACACCCCGTTCTCCTGGATAAAGGTGTCTGACAAGGCTGAACCACATTTACCTTGAAAATTCTGTCTCTTAAAAATTCCTGAAGGAAACGGGACAGGAAATCTTTGAAGTCTCACGTGTAGAGAGTACGGAGGATACCATTCCTTCAGCAGATGTCATAGGCTTTCTCCAAATCAAAAAATACGGTCACAGCTGGTTTTTCGCAGGAAACCGTTCATTACAGGGGTTGAAAAAAAGACGAGATGGTTAACTGCATGACAGCGTGCACGAAACTCTCACTGTGCAGTGGTTAGTAGGCTGAAAGACTCAAGCCGTCATACCAGCCTGAAGTGAATCATTCGTTCCATCACCTTGTAAACACAGCTGGTGAGAGAAATGGGGCGGTAGCTAGAAGGAAGGTGTTCATCCTCAGCGGGCTTAGGTACGGGTATGACAGTGCCTTCACGCCAGCATCTGCGTAACGTGCTGTCTTCCCAAATGCGATTGTACGTACAAAGGAGAAAGTACCTGCCCGTAAGGTGCTGCAACATCTGAATGTGAACGTCATCCGGCCCCAGAGCGAAAGGTCAGGATGAGGTGAGAGTATGGTCAAGCTCTTTCACAGTAAAGACAGCATTGAAGCATTCACAATTCCGAAAGAAGAAGGTATCACCCTAGTCGCCTCCACTCGTTTCCGAGGGAGGAAGATCGGGTGATAGTGAGTGGAGCTCGAAATCTCCGCAAAATAGCTGCCCAAGGTGTTTAAGGTAGCAACAGCGTCCACAATGGCATCATCTGCTACGGTCACGCCAGAAATCGGGGAATGAACCTCAGTCCCAAAGGAGATTGCTCCACACAATGGAAGGTGGAATGAAATTGTTAAGAGAAATAGTAAAGGAAATCCAGCTAGCTTCTTTGCTATCCCGAAGAATGCGACGACACTGAGCACGCAACTGTTTATAACAAATACAATTCGTCACTGAAGGATGATGGTTAAAAAAGTGGAGCTCTCCAAATACAAATCACATCATTGCACGTCCCAGTCGACAAAGGGACTGGGACGTGGCGCAGTAAAGTATTAGTGCAAGATATGGATCATTCTGTGGCGATAAGGGTAAAGTTCGTAAGGTACTCTACCTGGTCATCACAACTGGGGGAAACGCTGTTCGTCGAACGTCACCAGGGAGGAGTAAAGTCTTCAGTCTGCCTTAGAAAGCTGCCAGTTTGGTTTACACGCAGGTGGGGTAGGAGTCAGCAAATGGATAGCACACAGGAAATCGTCGCTCGATTACATGACAGAGGGATCAGACCACTCGAGATGAGAGGAAAGCTTGACAGTGCAGAACGAGATGTCCAAATGGGAATACGAGTACGTGTTTGTGCAATGGATGCTTCAGTGTTAACACAGATGAAGTTGTATTGAATGTGAAGGTCAGCCAAGAGGGAATCTCTCAGACAGGTACTCTAAGAGCACCAAATGGGGACGGTGGGTGTTAAGCCGCCGAGCAGCAAATATGGGGGAGGTAGCAGACCAATAAGCTGGAGTGAGTTAGTCCCAGTGACAGTTAATGACGGAGGGATGTAGACATTACAAAGAAAAAAAAAGTGAAACGAGGAAGGAAAATGCAGACTGCAAGCTGTTGCAGTCGGTTGTTCAACGAGATAGTTTGTTTATGGATTTCTTCCTGAATGAGCAATATGACTCCTCCATGAGATGGAAGGCTGTCCTTATGGGAAGGGTCAAAGCGGACTGGAAGGAAACGGGAGAGGTAAATTTAGTTTTCTGGAGGCCGCTAATCCAAGAGCAGCCGTGATTCCTCCTAGTTACAGCTAATGGCGCAAACGTTCCATTGGAGGAGAGTCGTAATGGCGAATGGTGGTGGGGGGGGGGGGGGGGGGGGGGGAACAAACTAAGGCCAGTAACCTCGATGGCTGCCGAGTGCCAGCCTTCAAAGACGCACTGATACAGGTCGCAAAGGCAGGAGGATCCTGTTCTTATGAAATATACAGAGGCGTTGGCATTCTCCCTAGGTCACCCTGCAGACTCCAGGGCAGAAATATGGTAGGCAGAGCGCACCGGTGAAATGGAGGTCAGCCGGGTGAGGGTATCATGCAATGACACCGTTAAAGAGGGTCTCTGAGTCAGGAGAAGACTGACTGCTTTTGTTCGATTTCTTAGAGCCTTTATGGTTGGCAGACGAAGACTCAGACTTTTGTTGGCTGAAAGGATATAGAAAGATCTTCGTGGGAGTGTTCCTTTTATCCTTACTGGTGTGCAGATTGTGTAGCAGGTGATTTCGCCGCCTGGGGCGAAGATCTGGTGGCGCGTTGTGTAGCTGTAGGAGGGGGGGACGGAGATGCTAACGTGATACTGGGCGATTTCACAAATGCGCTATTGAATTGGAGGTCTGAAGTCTGCGTGACCACGTCCTTCGTGGAATGAGGCACAGCAAGAGTGGTACTCTAAGTGCTGGATAATAAAATGCAGGGTTTTCGACTAGCCAACAACTTTCGCTCAACAGTTTAGTATACTTTTTCCTCCCTGGAACTCCTGGATGGCCACTCATCAAGATGCGCACATGGGACACTCACGAGTAGCGGCGGCATGACTGCTATTACATTGACATAGTAGGGGGTAGGGGGAAAGGAGGAGGATGGGGGAGGAGGGGGGCAATCGGCCTTATGAGCGTCTATAACCGGAAGTAACATATTTGGCCGTGTTTTGACACGACACGCGAGTGTGGTTGTAACGCTGGTACTGGTACCAACATATCGGGTTTGGAATGTACAATCGGACTGTGATGACTTCATAGTCTCCCTAAATCTTCGATGGATGCACTACTCTATCAAATGTCAGAAAAAAAGAGTGCATGAAGGTACTAAGTTTGCATAATTTCCCTCTCGGTTAAACCATCAAGCATCTGAGTGTAAATAACACCACATGAAGAATTCAGCGTACGTTAGGCCTCGACACGAACAGGACAGCGGTGGAGGAGTTAAGCTGTAAGCAGTTGTAGGGCCTGACAATCGCAACTGGTCTCCAGAAACCAAGTTCCATTACATAAGTGAGAGCAGGATTTCACTGGACCTGCACTTGCAGCAATTCTTTTATGAACAATAAATCCTTAGTAGATGTAGTCCGAGATGATGATGATGATGATGATGATGATGATGATGATGATGATGATGATGATGATGATGACTGGCTCATTGGAAGAAAATCCTCCATGATTGCCAGCATCTTCGATGGCGCGCTCTTTCCGACTAGTGGCTTCATCACCTGCATTAGGTGATTGTTCACACCTCAGGTCATACGTTCAGAACAACAGACAGAGGGACCAATTAGCAATTGGGAAGTTGACACCTCAGACAATCACCACTCCCAGGGTCTGGCCTGTACCCGGGGGTACGTGCGAACCATACCTGTTGACCTTTACCAGCGTACAGGGAGGAAGAAGAAACAAAGAGACCTCAAACGCCGAAGCGGAGGAAGGGGAGGAAATGGAGAACGAAGAAAGAGGGAAAAATCAGACGAGAGACTACTCCAATGCCGACTTACCGAAACTTCAAAGTGCATTCCAAAAAATACGCATGACACGTTCCCCAATGGAGGAGAGAAAAATGGCAGGATGATAGACATGCCGCACGGAGGAGGAAGAGGTGTTGCGAATGGTGTCGGATGGTAGCCAAGCATGAATTCACTGAAGAGTGGTGAGCCCCCCAGAGGGCTGACGGGGTTAAGACAACTGTTCTAGAGAAGCGGAGCATTGGAGTTCAAGTCCTGGTCTGGCATATATTTTCAACTCCCGCCGTTGCATTGTCCCAATGTGGCTGGTGTTTTCTTCCTATCTCCTTCCTCCATCCCGTTTATTTTGCATTGCTTTCAGCCCAATCATTCTTATGTATAGAACGCAGATGGCTTTATTGCTAACTGCATTGTGCGGTTACACTGAAATGCTGTCATTCGCATATCCATGCCTGTAGTAAACTTCATACCCACTTGACGTTTGTTGTACGCCGTCTTCGTGATGCTGCAATTTTAATTTTGACATTTCATCGCCTTTTTCGTCGGTCCTAGCCAATGAAGTGTGAAAACATCGATATAGAACTAAACACTTGTTTACAGTGCAAGGTGTGAAATAAATGCCATTAACTTTTTTCTCTAGAAAACACACACACACACACACACACACACACACACACACACACACACACACACACACACACACACACACACACAGACAGACAGAAACGGGGCTAGAGTGGGTAGTGAGTGTTATGTAGAGTAAATCCGATGCACAAATGTCGTCACGAGTATGTAATGCACCTCTAAAGCGGCTCGGACAACTGAGTGGAAACGTGCACATACCTTTGATGAATGAGGCGTCGTGACGACGTAATGTTTGGAGCGCTTGACGCCGCTCGGGGTGGGTCTCTTGTACAACACGAACTTACTGCGTCGGCGCCCGCGGTCGCCAGGCGGAAGGAAACCGTTGTACCTGAAAACCAAGAGACGGTATCAATCACAAAATATTGCAGCTAGGATCTATGGACTGATGTTACCGTTATTGTAATAAACTAATACGGAATAAATCTGAATTCGGCTACGGTGCTATAAACAGAAGGGTGCCGCGAAGTTTTTTTCTGGGTTCTGAAGTAATTTTTACCAATGGGTTGTAAATCAAGTATGTTTGGAACCACACGCAGTACTGCAGATAACTTCGGGGCAGCTAATCTGATTTCATGGGGCACTGGATCGAAAAATGTTACTAGTTATATTGTACATCAACTAGACCTTGCTGTAGTAAACTACCATGGTACTTTCATCAACTTTATCTTTCCTTTATTTTGATTCATCTACAAAACAATCCAATAGCAGTTCGAAAGTAAAAACGGTTTTGGACAATATCCACTTGCTTTCCAATGATTGTTTGGATAAAGAGTAGGGAATAGTAAAAAAGCTAACATTATTTAATAATCAACAACTGCTATTCTGAAGTAAACTGTCGTAGTTCAGTGATTCTTACTGTAAGATATATGGCCAATATCTGTGACGGAAGGTTCTAACCCCTTTCTATTTTCCTGGCCCCAACATCCCATTCATGTGGCCAGGAGCCGAGTCAGCTTTTTCAGAAGGTCAAAAGGACATCAATAATTCGATACGAGTACATGCATGAATTAGTTATTACCATGATTGTTATGTTGTTAACTTTTTTCGCAAGTACCTAATGGTTTATACGAGTCCGGGTAACCAACAGTTTCGTCCTCAAACGAAGCTGTACGCTAATATTAGCGTATTTAGACGTATGCATCACTCGTGGAAGTTGAAGAGTCTGACATCGTCGTCAGTTCTAAGGAGATGATACATAATAACGTTTTTCGATCGCCACGTGTAAGATGAGGCATGAAACTCATGTAAGGGCGGTAAAATGATGTACTATCTTTCGTGCGTACCAAAGGTCATCCACCTGATATTCAACTGTAATGCTTTCTGACGAGAACAAGACTACATACACGGAGAACGGTCGCGGCGAACAACTTTGTGAAATCACCCGATTAGAAGCTCGATGAACATAAAAAAAAAAACTAAAGCGCTCCATAGATCGGGTTCGACATGCACGCAGGACTTCTAATTCCAGGCCATTTTCATGTTATAAACTCCCGGTGTTCTCAAAGTATGTAGCAACGTTACTTGCTAGTGCAACGTAGATGATCAATTTTCTGTCTGATAAGCTTGACTACTCTAGTCATATGAGCATCAGCAACTTGTCCACCAGTGTCAAATTAAGGACTCCTCCCCTCCACTCCCTCCCCCTCACATAACTGAATAAATAATAGGAAACAACGAACCCGCATGGAACAAGTTCATCGGGCATTTAGTTCTTCAGAAAGTAACACCCGACTAAGACAGAGCTCGGAACTATCTAAAATCGACAAAGGATGAATATCATTGGAGTATGCGGATATACATCGACTTTTAAGCTTTTTGAACGCATTACAATATGGAAGCACTTTCTGTGGGACTACATGCTGTATATGGTTATAACGTGTGTTTACGTTGTTTTTGGATTCATCATGCAACAATGTGGTAATGTCCTTGTTAATGTTACTGACAAACACAGGCGTGTTTTCCAAGACAGATGAAAATGACTTACATGAGGCGACAATGGTTATGCGAATAAATGTACAACGTAACTGGCAACTGGATCGTTTGTTTTCAACAAACATATACAGTCGACTTTTGTCAATTCGAACCTCGATAAATCTAATTTCTTGACAAATTGAACGAGTTGTCCGGTCGCTTGTAAAAACCTCAAGGAATCTAAGAATACTCTGTGTATTGGTAAGTTCGATACATCTAAGCCAATTTCACGAGAAACCACTCGCGAGTATACGATATTTCGACAATGTAACTCTAAATCAACGGTGGCGATTCGATTTTTATTCGTCAACTTTGTTGGCAGCTGTTTCGCCATTCAACTCATCGCAGCACTTCCTTGTTTCCTCAAAAGATCTGAGTTTCGTTGAAAAATAACAATACGGTTCCCTTAGGTACGCCAGGAAATTTGTGTCTTGGATTTGAAATACTAAATTAAAAATCAATGTATGGGTAAAAATAAACCTTTGTATGAGTTGTTGTGATTGATCTATGATTACATTTGTAATAAAATACAAATGTTACTGAATTACGGCAGGCGTAATAGTTTGAAATCTATTTTGAACAGGCTAGCCTTATCTGTTTTTTCCTCTATTCCAGCCTGATGGGTCAATACTTCGTTAATTCGAATTCTTTCTGAGGTCTTGCGAATTTCAAGTTATCGAGATACGACTGCATTTTATCGTTGCTAGACAGAAATGGCGAAAAATATTCCGACAAAATTAAGGCAGAGTTAAAAATACAAAAGCAAGAGGATAAATCAAATAGAATATCACTGTATTATTTCAGTGATTTTTATACAGGGAGACTTTTCGATGTGTACGATGCATCACCTACATATAATTAGCACAAAAAGATTTTTTTGCTTGTCCAACGGTTTAATCAATAATTAACGTGAACGATTTTTTATGTACTGCTTGATAAAGTGAAGCACTCAGTAGGCGAACGTGTTCTACCGTGGACGTATCTGGGAATCTTCATGACCACAGGAGTACCTCATCTGATCGTTTATAGAGAGAGGTGTCATGTGTGGACGAGCACTGTCTAGTCTAAAAGTAGTACCACGATACCGTTGCATGAAGGGTAACATATGAGTAACGCCGCTGTGCGTTTCCAAAATGACTGGAAGATTGGAATCTCTCCACAGGCCGCCATCATACTAACCGACGATGGACATCCGGAGTAGTACAGAATCACGATTCACTGCTGCAAACAATACGATGCCATTTATCAACAGCACATGTATCCCAGTCACGACACCACCTCAAACTCTGCGGTATGTGGCGGTATGGTGACGGCAACCTACTCATATGATGGTGAAACTTCCTGGCAGATTAAAACTGTTTCCAAAAACATCCCCCAGGCTGTGGCTAAGCCATGTCTCCGCAGTATCCCTTCTTTCAGGAGTGCTAGTTCTGCAAGTTTCGCAGGAGAGCTTCTGTAAAGTTTGGAAGGTATGAGAAGAGATACTGGCAGAAGTAAAGCTGTGAGGACCGGGCGTGAGTCGTGCTTCGGTAGCTCAGATGGTAGAGCACTTGCCCGCGAAAGGCGAAGGTCCCAAGTTCGAGTCTCGGTCGGGCACACAGTTTTAATCTGCCAGGAAGTTTCATATCAGCGCACACTCCGCTGCAGAGTGAAAATCTCATTCATATGATGGTAATTCGCGCTACGCTGGCTGCTGCTAGTGTCAGACCAATGGTGCAGCACGAGACAGAATACTGCAGGGAATCGACTATTTGTTTTTATGATGTGACATCAGACCCTCCATTTCATGAAACACGCAAAAACGCGAAAAGAAAGAAAAAAAAGTGGGGACTTTGCTGCTCCAACTATATAAGGAAGTCAAAGAGTTTAAAAAAGGGCGTAACAGCAGTTGCGACATAGCAGGTAAAAGAAAATTGAGATAACCCAGGCAGCATCGTGCACAAGAGGGTCTAAATGCACAACAAGGTTAGGGGGGACGAAAGAACCCTGCGGATGCAAGGTGGAGGTCACTAACTCTCCAGAGCTACAGCGATCAGCCGATAAGTCCTTGATGTTTGCGACCAAAAGATTTTTAGGATAACACAGGAATATGCCTTTTAAGCAACTCAGAGAATCGCTATAGATCAGGAAGTTCGTCGCGGCCAGGGATTTGCTGTACCGCAAATCCTGAGCTAGTTAACGAGCTCAGCAGCGTATACACTACTGGCACTCGGCAGTGTGCTCCTCATGTTCCCTTGCATGTGCAAAAGAGTAATCAACCCTGTCGTTGACTTTCGCTCCATCCGCGTAGATGCACACAATAATCGAAATAGTCGTGGAGGATCAAACGAAACAGGTTTCTAAGGAAGGTAGGATTAGCGACGTCGTTGGGGCCCCAAAAGAGGACCAACGGTTTCGCAGGATAAGGTATAGACCAACGGGGTGTCGAAAGGGAACCCTAGGAGCACAGACTAAAGGAGACTCTTTGAGGTCCTTCACTGGAGTATCTAGTCAGATCACAGCTGGCGCACCCAGTTCTGGGGGATGCTCTAACAGTCTAAACCATTGGTTGTGAAACAGAGTTGACCGACATGCCTGAGTGGGCACGAGACAAATTGTGACTGCATAACAAACCAGAAGGTCCTGTCGTAACCCGCAGCTGTGAGACACTAGCCTCCACCAGGAGGCTGTCACAACATGGCTCGTACAGAAGGCCCCTGTTGCCAACCACACGCCAGTGTGTTGAACAGAGTCCAACAAACTCCGTGCCCATAGGCAACACATCCATAGTCCAAGCGGGATAAAAATCAGCGCTTTGTTTTCAGAAGAACTATGCGGTCCGCGCCCCAAGAGGAGTTACTAAAAAACTGGAGAGCATTTACCATCTTCATGCAAGCTGCCTTGAGCCGGTGGACACATGGCAGCCAAGTTAGATTGTTGTCAAATAACACACTTAAGAACTGATAAGTTTCAACGAATTCCAGTAACTGGTCACCAAGATAAATTCTGGGTGCGGGTGCACAGTCAGGAGTCGGTAAAAATGCACAACTCGTAATTTTGCAAGAGAAAATTGACAGCTGTGGTCCAGGGCCCAATCATGTACTCTCCAGACGTCCCCCTAAAGCTGGCGCTGAGCACTGCGCAGTGATGCGGAGGCATAGTACAGGCAAAAATCATCCACACAAAACGACCCAGAGACTGTGGGGCCCACTGCATTTTCGATACCACTGATGGCGATAGCGATCAGCATTATGCTCAGAACCCATCATTTAGGAACTGCAGTTTCCTGTAAGTATTGGTTGCCGAGAGTAGAACCTATATGGGCTGGAAACAGTCAGACAGATAGGAAATTCTACATAAAAATGAATGAACTGCCCCAGAAATCCCACTCATGTGGAGTAGATAGTAGGTGATGTCGTCAGGTGGTATCACATGCCTTCTGCAGGTCAAAGAACATAGCAATCAGACGTTGGCGACGGGTGAAAGCATTGCGCACTGCAGATTCCAGACGCACAAGATGATCTGTGGAGGACTAGAAAACCTAAAGGTCACTTTGGAATCGTGATATCTGCCCTCTAGCTTCAAGGCACCAGCAAGGACGGCAATTGAACGGATGTTTGAATAACTTACACAACATTTGTCAGAGAGATGGCCAGTAATTAGCTAATATGTGTGTGTCCTTTCCCACTGTCAGGACAGGAAGAATAACACCTTCGTGCCACTGAGAGGGAAATTCCCCTTCCCGTGAAATACTATCAAAAAAGCCCAAGGTATGCTTCATGATGTCGGCACGAAGATGTTTCAGCATTTGGTCGTTGATTTTGTCGGTCCAGGGGCCGTATCTCGACACACTACCAAAGTGCTGTGAAACTCCCATTCGTTAAAAGGGGCGTTGTATGACAGAGAACCATGTGCATGGAAGGATAGCACCACGGTGGCGTGTCTCAAGAGTCAGGAAATGATAATGGTAATTACTGCAAGCTTTCTGGATGGCGAAGTGTGTCACAAAACATTTTGCAAGTACCATTGGATCAGTGCAGATGTTACCGCTGCCAAGGATGCCAGGCACCACCGTGGTGGTGGATGGCCGCAAATGAGGTGGAGTTTAGTCCACAGTTGGAACGATGGTGTGTGGGATCGTATAGATAATACATATCGCTCGTAACACTCCTGCTTCCTTTCCTTTATTAAAAACCTCGCTTTCATCCGGAGTCTCTTTAATGATATTAAATTAACCGTATACGGATGGCCACTGTGCCGTTGAACCGCCCTGCAGGGTTCCCTGATAGCTGTGGCTATATCTTCATACCACTATGACACCGGCGGTTATCCGAATGAATCGGAGGAGTAGGGAACCGTTGCTATGGCAGTACGAATGATAGTATCAATAGTATCCTGTACCACTTTGTCAATATCTGTAGCATGACTAGCTACAAAAGTGGCTGTAGAGGAGAAAGCCTCCCAGTCAGATTCCGAAGCGACCAACGTGGAGCATGATCCAGATGTCTGCGAGTAGAGAGGGAGAGAACGATAGGAAAGATGGTCCCAAGATCGCCATGGACGCGCCACAGAAACAAGAATATGACATGCGGGCTGCAAACTGTGAGATCAATAGTTGAATATGTTCCGTGGGCCACAATGAAATCTGTTGCAGCTCCTGTGTTGAGTACGCAGATGTCCAATTCAGACAGAAGGTGTTCTAGTACCCAGCCTCTGCGCGACAGTGTCGCAGCCCCACAGACGATTATTGGCACTAAAGTCCCCCATAAATAGCAAGGGGAGAAGTAGCTTTTCGTCTAACTCTTAACAGCTCGTGATAGTAGAAAGTTCTGGTTCTATCAGGAGGTATGTAAACATTACATATTGCCAACCGAATTGACAGGTAAACACTAACGGCCACGGCCTCTACTTCAGTGGTAAAGGGCACCTGCTCACTGAAAATATCACGAGCGTGTAACGGTAAAAGCCCGACGAATGCTGTCGACATCAACGCCATTAGCACAGTAGGATTTATGGTTTTTTCAGACGAGGGAAAAGTGTTGCTGTAAACCACGTTTCCGGAAGTGCTACGCAAAATACGGAATAAGTAGCCAGTAAACTACGGAGTTCGGACAGATGGCGATAGTAGCCACTACAGTTCCATCGAAGGAGCGTTGGGATCACATCTGAGGAATTGGCGAATGGAAAAGATGGGCGTGATTACTTTGCTGCCAGGTCGGAGTCCGCCTGATTGTGTGATACTTCGTCAAAGTGCATAGGCTCGACCTTTGCAGGGGTGGGAAGCGGAACATCCGAAGCTTCAGCAAGTAGTTTATCTTTCTGCTTATCCTTCTTATCCATGTGAGACTTCAATTTCTGTGACGATTTCCCATTCCAACTTCTGGGAGCGAAGATGGCTGTACTTTTCTTAGCACCTTGACAGATGTTCTCGTCCCTGATGACGCCAGAGGATGACTAAGCATCACTGGCCGCACCGATGGTGTGGGAACCACCGTGTTACAGGGGTACGGGGCGTGGGGGATGACATTCCTTCCCCCAAGTGTGGCACAGGCCCTGGAATTTGACCAGGCCAGGATGAGTCGCGCGAGATCTTGTCATCGCGTGAGGTATGAAATGTGACAACAGTCGTAAAATTGGAGACCATATCAGTCAGAAGTAGTCTTTCAAACTTGTTCTTTGCATCTTGGTAAGGCAGGTAGTCAAGTGTTTTATACTCTCAAATTTTCTTTTCCCTCTTAAACATCGAGCGTCGCGGTGAACGAGGAGGGTGTGGTTCTGAGCAAGTGACACATTGAGGGGACTGGTTACAGCAGCTGCGTTCATGGGACGCCCGTCCACTTGCCCAGCTGACAGCTTCATTAGAACAGAGGGAGCACATGTTCGAACCTCCGGCAACTAAAACATCTCATCAGAGGAGGAAAATAAGAGCTGACATCACACCTATTAACCATGAAGTTAACCTCCGGCAAAATTTTGCTACCTAAGGCCGGGATAAAAGCTCCACTGTGCACTGTATTATCTTTAGATCCCTTCTGGAAGAGGCAAACAAAATGACTCCACGCCGCGCCATATTAGTACGCAGATTATCAGTTTCTAGCGTTAAGTTCTGATGGAAGATAACACCTTGAATTTTATTCGGCTTATGAGGAGAAATGATGACCGTGTATCTCCTATCTGAAGTGCATGTCCGGGCAGCCAGCAGCGGTGTGAGCTGACCATGTGCGCTGGTTTGAAACGTTCTGGGAGATTAAAACTCTTTGCCAGACCGGCACTCGATCCCGGAATTAAGATGTCTGTTGGAGGGACATGAGTCGTGCCTAGCTAACGGATATGTAAAACGAGAAGTACGCCATATTCTCTCTTTACTTGGTTCACAACTATAAACTTTCGTAGCATGCTACAATATTTTGCCTCGTTTAGACTAATTAACTCTACGAAAAATTTAAAAATGTGAATGTTTTACGTTTTAGTTTTTTGTTATGTTATTCTAACGTCTTGTTCGCGAGCTACAGGAAAGCTGTAATAGTTTCTTCAATGTTAGTTTGAGCGGGAAGTGTTACAGAACTTTTCGATTCCTTTGAACATCACCTGTACGTTAATCGATTTTCCGTACCCGTCTAAAAGTTACCTTGTGTATGTTTACACAGCAATATTTGGATGGTTTACTTACGCAGTGAAAACAATGTTGCCAGTATTTTGTAAGAAGTAATGAGGCAATGAAACGCATGATCCGGGCAGTTGCAGAGGGTGGGCTTACTGGTAGTTGGGAGCTCCAACGTCAGGCGCGTAATGGGGCCCCTTAGGGAAATGGCAGCAAGAGAGGGGAAGAAAACCAATGTGCACTCCGTGTGCATACCGGGGGGAGTCGTTCCAGATGTGGAAAGGGTCCTTCCGGATGCCATGAAGGGTACAGGGTGCACCCATCTGCAGGTGGTCGCTCATGTCGGCACCAATGATGTGTGTCGCTATGGATCGGAGGAAATCCTCTCTGGCTTCTGGCGGCAATCTGATTCGGTGAAGACTGCCAGTCTCGCTAGCGGGATGAAAGCAGAGCTCACCATCTGCAGCATCGTTGACAGGACTGACTGCGGACCTTTGGTACAGAGCCGAGTGGAGGGTCTGAATCAGAGGCTGAGACGGTTCTGCGACCGTGTGGGCTGCAGATTCCTCGACTTGCGCCATAGGGTGGTGGGGTTTCGGGTTCCGCTGGATAGGTCAGGAGTCCACTACACGCAACAAGCGGCTACACGGGTAGCAGGGGTTGTGTGGCGTGGGCTGGGCGGTTTTTTAGGTTAGATGGCCTTGGGCAAGTACAGAAAGGGCAACAGCCTCAACGGGTGTGGGGCAAAGTCAGGACATGCGGGGACCAAGCAGCAATCGGTATTGTAATTGTCAACTGTCGAAGCTGCGTTGGTAAAGTACCGGAACTTGAAGCGCTGATAGAAAGCACCGAAGCTGAAATCGTTATAGGTACAGAAAGCTGGCTTAAGCCAGAGATAAATTCTGCCGAAATTTTTACAAAGGTACAGACGGTGTTTAGAAAGGATAGACTGCATGCAACCGGTGGTGGAGTGTTCGTCGCTGTTAGTAGTAGCTTATCCTGTAGTGAAGTAGAAGTGGATAGTTCCTGTGACTTATTATGGGTGGAGGTTACACTAAACAACCGAACTAGGTTAATAATTGGCTCCTTTTACCGACCTCCCGACTCAGCAGCATTAGTGGCAGAACAACTGAGAGAAAATTTGGAATACATTTCACATAAATTTTCTCAGCATGTTATAGTCTTAGGTGGAGATTTCAATTTACCAGATATAGACTGGGACACTCAGATGTTTAGAACGGGTGGTAAGGACAGAGCATCGAGTGACATTATACTGAGTGCACTATCCGAAAATTACCTCGAGCAATTCAACAGAGAACCGACTCGTGGAGATAACATCTTGGACCTACTGATAACAAACAGACCCGAACTTTTCGACTCTGTATGTACAGAACAGGGAATCAGTGATCATAAGGCCGTTGCAGCATCCCTGAATATGGAAGTTAATAGGAATATAAAAAAAGGGAGGAAGGTTTATCTGTTTAGCAAGAGTAATGGAAGGCAGATTTCAGACTACCTAACAGATCAAAACGAAAATTTCTGTTCCGACACTGACAATGTTGAGTGTTTATGGAAAAAGTTCAAGGCAATCGTAAAATGCGTTTTAGACAGGTACGTGCCGAGTAAAACTGTGAGGGACGGGAAAAACCCACCGTGGTACAACAACAAAGTTAGGAAACTACTGCGAAAGCAAAGAGAGCTCCACTCCAAGTTTAAACGCAGCCAAAACCTCTCAGACAAACAGAAGCTAAACGATGTCAAAGTTAGCGTAAGGAGGGCTATGCGTGAAGCGTTCATTGAATTCGAAAGTAAAATTCTATGTACCGACTTGACAGAAAATCCTAGGAAGTTCTGGTCTTACGTTAAATCAGTAAGTGGCTCGAAACAGCATATCCAGACACTACGGGATGATGATGGCATTGAAACAGAGGATGACACGCGTAGAGCTGAAATACTAAACACCTTTTTCCAAAGCTGTTTCACAGAGGAAGACCACACTGCAGTTCCTTCTCTAAATCCTCGCACAAACGAAAAAATGGCTGACATCGAAATAAGTGTCCAAGGAATAGAAAAGCAACTGGAATCACTCAATAGAGAACGGAGTGTTCCAAATGATTGGAAAAGAGCACAGATAGTCCCAGTCTTCAAGAAGGGTCGTAGAGCAGATGCGCAAAACTATAGACCTATATCTCTGACGTCGATCTCTTGTAGAATTTTAGAACATGTTTTTTGCTCGCGTATCATGTCATTTCTGGAAGCCCAGAATCTACTATGGAGGAATCAACATGGATTCCGGAAACAGCGATCGTGTGAGACCCAACTCGCCTTATTTGTTCGTAAGACCCAGAAAATATTAGATACAGGCTCCCAGGTAGATGCTATTTTTCTTGACTTCCGGAAGGCGTTCGATACAGTTCCGCACTGTCGCCTGATAAACAAAGTAAGAGCCTACGGAATATCAGACCAGCTGTGTGGCTGGATTGAAGAGTTTTTAGCAAACAACACAGCATGTTGTTATCAATGGAGAGACGTCTACAAACGTTAAAGTAACCTCTGGCGTGCCACAGGGGAGTGTTATGGGACGATTGCTTTTCACAATATATATAAATGACCTAGTAGATAGTGTCGGAAGTTCCATGCGGCTTTTCGCGGATGATGCTGTAGTATACTGAGAAGTTGCAGCATTAGAAAATTGTAACGAAATTCAGGAAGATCTGCAGCGGATAGGTACTTGGTGCAGGGAGTGGCAACTGACCCTCAACATAGACAAATGTAATGTATTGCGAATACATAGAAAGAAGGATCCTTTATTGTATGATTATATGATAGCGGAACAAACACTGGTAGCAGTTACTTCTGTAAAATATCTGGGAGTATGCGTGCGGAACGATTTGAAGTGGAATGATCATATAAAATTAATTGTTGGTAAGGCGGGTACCAGGTTGAGATTCATTGGGAGAGTGCTTAGAAAATGTAGTCCATCAACAAATGAGGTGGCTTACAAAACACTCGTTCGACCTATACTTGAGTATTGCTCATCAGTGTGGGATACGTACCAGATCGGTCTGACGGAGGAGATAGAGAAGATCCAAAGAAGAGCGGCGCGTTTCGTCACAGGGTTATTTGGTAACCGTGATAGCGTTACGGAGATGTTTAATGAACTCAAGTGGCAGACTCTGCAAGAGAGGCGCTCTGCATCGCGGTGTAGCTTGCTCGCCAGGTTTCGAGAGGGTGGGTTTCTGGATGAGGTATCGAATATATTGCTTCCCCCTACTTATACCTCCCGAGGAGATCACGAATGTAAAATTAGAGAGATTAGAGCGCGCACGGAGGCTTTCAGACAGTCGTTCTTCCCGTGAACCATACGCGACTGGAACAGGAAAGGGAGGTAATGACAGTGGCACGTAAAGTGCCCTCCGCCACACACCGTTGGGTGGCTTGCGAAGTATCAATGTAGATGTAGATGTAGAAAGCGAGGAGGACGAGGAATGACAGGGTAAGAAGAAATGAGATAGGCAAACGACCGTATTGTCAACTTATTACAAGAGAACAGTGTAGTTGCTGAGCACTCGGTGCTTTGGTACAAGTGGCTAAAAGCTTTGGAATATCGCTAATCTGAAATCTCTTCCTTAATACTTGGAGCACAAAATTTCTTGAAAGAACAACCATATAGCACGTCAACTTATTAAGGACTCAGAAGCATGTGCCATGCAGGGTAAGTAAACAAGACAAGGTTTGAAACTTCCAGGCAGATTAAAACTATGTTGCGGGCCGTGACTCTAACCAGAAACCTTTGACTTTCGCAGCCAAGCGCTGTACCGGCTGAGTTAGCCATGCACGGCTCACGTCCCTCCACCAAATACCTTAATTCCGGATTCGAGTCCCGGTCTGGCAGAGAGTTTTAATCACCCAGAACGTTTCAAACCAGCGCACATTCGCTGCAGAGTGGAAATTCATTCTAGAAAGGCAAGATCTGAATAAGAGGGTTTTTATCCCTGGTGTCATCCAGGCTGAGAAAGGTAATTTTTCTGCTGTCTGAAGAAGCGAAGGATCACTAGACACGAGAAGTGAATTGGAAAAAGGACTGCAATTTAACCAGTGATATGTAGCAACGAGGTACCAACTACGCAGGCACATACTTCAGTAGAAAGCCACTTCTCGTGCAGTTGGTTTTATACAGGCTACGTAGTTAACTAAGGAAATTATTATACGTAGTTGAATTTTCATCTGAAATACGGGTAACTGGGAAACATAAGAACACGAAACGCACAAGAAACCGTATCATTCGATTATAAAGTCTGACTATCCCGCTCGTTTTCGTGTAGGTCAAATATGTTAGCTTGCGTAATACCTCAGTCTTATAACAATTCTCTAAGGGACGAATATTTCAGTACTAAAGCATGTGCCCTCTACCTTATAGGCATCAATAATCGCTAAAACAATCCACTTTTCACTTTATCGACAGCCAACATTTTTAGGATCCTACTTCGCTAAGGCAGTGTAGCTTGCCACGCGAAGGTCGATGTGATTCATCCAAATGTTTCTCGCATTCCACGTACTCGTTTCCACGTTAAGGTTTAATTCTGACCAATCATACACTAGTGAGGTTTTACATACACATAGAGCGTAAAAACTACGTATATAGAATTTTCAAGTGTTTGGAGGCGATAAAAAGAAACTTATTTTATGCGATGAAAATGTCATTGGTGCACCGTTTGGCCGCTAGGGGTCCATAAAAGTTTTAACGCTCTTCATGTTCACCGAGATGGATTATTATTTTAGAGATACTGCAGACCACCTACACTTCTTTTTGTGGGAGGACATTAAGCATTTTATGTACGAGATACCGGTAAGACACCACAGAAGGGCTGATTGCTCGTTCAGCTGAAGCTGCAGCCTTTATTCGTGAAAAGCCTTGTTGTTTGGAACACGTTAAACTATCACAGGTACGCTGACGGCAATTGTGCATTAACGCAGAGGTATAATATATGCCCTTCGCTCTTCTCTCTTCTACCGAATTGATGAATTCTTGATGTCTCAGGATGTGTCCTAGAAACCGACTATAGTAATGTATTACTGTAATTAAAAGGTTAGCAAACTGAAGACCGTTATGATCGCCTGAAACTTGTAATGGCATTAAAATAAAGCTTTCTTAAAGTATTTATGGGTGGTTTTGTTTTTCATCAAATGTCCTTAACGGCCGCGGAGTTCGACAGTGGATAATGTACGAGGGTCACTCAATAATTAAAGAGAGAAATCTGTCTGAAGAAAAAAACAATACTTTTTCTACTTTTCAACATAATCCCTTTGAACATTTATGCACTTCCTCCAACGGGCTACAAGCTTTTTTTATTCCGACTGCACAGAACACTCTATCCTCATGTTTGAACCAATTTCCCGAAAACTTTTTCACGTCCTCTTAGTCCTGGAACCTCTTCCCGCGTAATGCCTCCTTCAGTGCACCAAACAAATGGAAATTACTAGGTGCTAAATCAGGAGTGTAAGGGGGACAGGAAGTACGTCCCAGCCCATTTTGTCGATGGTTTCAAGGTTTAGTTGAGCAATACGACGACGTGCGTTGCCTTGCTGGAGAATCACACCTCTCCTCAGAGATCAACGACATCTCTCTCTCGTGGCTGGCTTCACCTTGTTTAAAAGCAAATCTATGTAGTATTGGCTGTTTATTGTACGCTGCTCTTTGAGATAATCACAAAAAACTGGACCTCCAGCATCCCAAAACACAGTCAACATGACTTTTCCTGCTGATGCTTGGGTTCTGAATTTTTTCTTGACAGGTGAGTTGGGGTGGTTCCACTCCATGCTTTGTCTTTTTGATTATGGCTCTTAATAGTGAATCCAAGTTTCATCACAAGTTAAAATTTTGTTGAGGAAGCGCTCACCTTCTCTTTCATAACGTTCCTTTAGCTCTTTGCTCACTATTAACCTTGTTTCCTCGTGTAGCCGCGTCAACTTCTTTGGGCCCCATCTTGCGCATGTTTTGAGGTAGTTCAACTTGTTATAGATAATGTTACGAACTGTACCATTTCTAACTTGAACCTTATCAACTATCATTTCCACAGTCACACGGCGGTCGGCACACGAATAATGTCATCAATTCGACTTTTAAGTGAGGGAGTTGAAACTGCAACTGGTCGGCCAGAACGGTGTTCGTCAGTCACTGAGTCGAAACCATTTTTGAACTGCTCTACCCACTTGTAAAAATTTGCACGATCCATACAAAGTTCACCATACTGTAGACATTCTACAGTATACATTCACTGGTTTCTCGCCTTCAGCAAGTAAAAAATAAACATCAGAACGCTGTTCAACTAATGTGGACGTTTCAAGCGGACTCCCCATTTTGAAATTTATTTTTGAGGTTGTGAACAAAACAATGTTGACACATCAGCTGATCAGGGCTCATCCCAGTGACGCCAACTTAAAGCCATAAAAGTACCAAACTTGCCATACTAACAGTTTTTCCCCCCCGATCAATTTGTCTCTCCAATTATTGAATGACCCTCGTACTTTTACACTGATCGGTCTTGTTTCGTTGAGAAAGACGTGTTGAGTTCTGCCTGCAAGAAAGTCCAGAATCCCACCACAAATCTGGGCAAACACTCGCTTAGTTTGTATTTTGCTCACTAAACGACAGTGTGGAACTGTATTGAATGATCCCAGTATGCGGAATCCAACTCATTTTCATAGAGCAGACTAACTGTTCAAACACTTCTTAATGTCTTATCATAGAACATGCTCCATAATTCAACAGAAAGATGGCAACAATCTATGCCTGTAGTTGTATGTATCTAAAACGGGAATGATCTACACTTTCTTCCAGACACTAGGCTCCAGCAACCCACTATAACAGAAGCTAGAGGAGGAGCAAGTTTTATCGCTTTACCCCGTCTCGACACTTCACAGGTATCCCATACAGTACAGTACAGATGCATATTCGCTATGTAGCAGTTCTCACTGATTTTCTACACAGCATTCGCTTCTTTCAATACCTGCCATTTCGGCATTCGTGCCATAACTGAAAAGAGGAATCACGTTACGATGTTGGGTGTTAGTGTGTCAGATACTCTTAAGAAACCAGATCACAATATTAAAAGAGCTCCGGAAGGAAGTCAACCATGTGTCTAGTGAATTCTCAGCTGTAAATTCTTTAACCTGAAATACTGTAGAAGGTGTTTCTCCTTCAATAAATCTTACTTGCTCTTGTGCCTAAGTTTGTTTGCCAGGCAAAACCGTACTGTGCAAGCTTGTTGTTTCACTATACACGGTGTTCCGAAACAGTTTGTTCATTTTAACATAGGAACTGAAGAACATCAAAGCCAATGTATTTAGATAGATGCTCTCTCAAGTCAACTTATAGCTTCAGGGAACATACTGTTAGTGGTGCTGACCTGCACTGTGTATGTGTCGCCGACTGGGAATGTGTACGGACGGTTGGCTGTACTGGTTGGATGTACCTCTTAATTTCAAACGAAGTATGTACTTCCAGCACGACGGGGCGTCAGCCCATTCGAGCATTACTGTGAGGAAACCTCTGAGATCCGTCTTCGGGAAACGATGGATCGACTGAGGAGGCCTTGTGGCCTGGCCATCCAGGTCACCTCACCTCTTCCTCTGGGCGGCATATGAAACAGCTGGCGTATGAAACTGCTGTGCAAACGGAAGAAGACCTCGTCGGTAGAAATGCCGTCACTGCTGGTACCACTGTGTACATGCTAGGAATCTTCGAAAGGTCACGACAATCAACGGATCGCTGGTGTACTGCGTGCATAAGGTCAATGGTCGCACATTCCAGCAGTTCTTGTAAATGCAACTCCTGTAATTAGCATACTTAACTGCCTTCTGTGAAAATCATCCCTAGGATCAGAAATTGCCGCCAGGAACTACACGACCGTAACTAAATGTATTTGTTCTGATGTTCTCAACCTGCTGCATAATTTGAAAGAGGAGCAACCTGTATAAGAAATGATACTATCAGTTTATCCTGTAGCGTTCCGGTACGTGCGGAATGGCAAAGGAGAAATAAGCGTTAGAAGAGCCGACAGACTGCATCCCAATACCATACAGCGGCATTTCTTAATAAAAGAAACATCTCAATGAACATAATGCAGTGATGGACCACATACAGTATTCTCGACGCCAGCTGCTGTGGTGTGTATGTATATAATTTTTGTACTATTTCCATGTGAATTATGTAATATTTGTCGTGTAAATTGTGGGAATTCAGATTCGTTGGTCTGGAAGCAACTCATACGAATACCTGGCTGTAACAATCGTGGTTATGTGAAATGAAATTATAGCATATGCTTAACCTCACGTAAAGCAGGTAGCAGCCTTCGAATCGAGGATATTAGGAATACACAGTCAGCTTACGGAAGAGACTGGCTACGTATCCCTTGTGCGTACCATCTTCGAATATTGCTCAAGCCACGGATCCATTTTAAGTAGGACTAACAAAGGACATCGAACATATACAAAGAATGGGAGCATAAATAGTCAAAGCTTTTTTTTATTTTTATTTTCTTACTGTTGGGGGGGGGGGAGGTTGGGGGGGGGTTGGGGGCGGCACGCTCATAGAAATGCAGAGAAAATTGAATTGGCAGACGCTTGAGGACAGACGATACCCATCTCGGGGGAAAGCCCACTTAAAAAGTCTGAATAACCTGGGTAAGTGAGAATCAAGGAATATAGCAAGAGGGGAAGATCGGGTAGTATCGGATAGTTGATTGTGTCGCGCAAGTATAGTTTCTTAACTCTGGCGTTAGTGGCAGCACTTTGCGTGCCGCATGGTGGATGAACAATACCCCCCACGTGATTTTGAATCGAAACAAAAATGCTTTCCGGTGTGTCAAGAAGTTGAGTTTTTAGTGAGTTTTTCGGTGCACGGACTTTACTTCGAAGTGTTGTGTTTTATTTTCAAGTAAGTAATATTACATTTCTCTTGTACCTTGGGGCATAACTGGTCTTACACTCTATACTATAGGCTGTGGGAAAGTGTAGCCGAAGTAGTAACTATAGGAATGTTAAAATACATCAGAACCAGACAGAACAGGTAGCATAAAAATTTTTTAAGGTTTTTTTTAAAATAGGCAAATATAGAGAAGTCAGAACATAGCTGGGATGTAAATAATACGCAGACTGTAAATAAAACCGTTTCAAAAAGACAAAAATGAAAGCGGGGTAAAGACTTACTATGATTTTATCACAATACGAAGATTTTAGGCAGAGGACTGCTGAGCCCTCGAGTTTGCAGTGAGCAGCAGCTTGAGGAGGAACAAGGTGACAGATTCTTTGACGAACTAGTTGAGTTGATGGACAAGTTCAAGCTTACAATCATTTACTATCCAATTAAAACTTTTTTGCAATAAAAATGACTTTACTCATTAGAACATGTCTGATGCCACCCCAAAAATTTAAAAGAGCAATATTCAACGGTGGAGTATTAGGAAGTCAGCTATCTTCTTACGGCATCAATTCTTGTAATTCTGTTAATGAACGTATCACAGTATTATTTCTTGTGAAAAATGTCCAATACAACTTTCAGCAAATACTGGGTGGCCCAAAAAGGATGGTCGGATTTGAACTGCGTAGTACCATTGAAAGGTGAGGAGGGGGGACCACTGCCGGCCGTCTGCAAGTCGGCCATTACACCCAGTTTGCCACGAGATGGCGCAGTGGACGGTCGAGCATCGTGTTTTTGCTGTGGAACAGTTTTTCAGAAATGATGAATCGTTTATTACTGTGCAACGATTGTTTCGACAACGTTTTGGTGTAGCGCGTGATGGACCCATTCCAGGTCGCAGATCCATATCACGTTGGGTGACTGCATTCCGGACAACAGGGTCTTTTTTTTTTTTTTTTTTTTTTTTGTTTGTGGTTTTAGGGCGCAAAACTTCTATGGTCATTAGCGCCCAGCCCGTGATGTAGAAAACAGGAAAAAAACGAAATTTAAAATCAGCAGCAATGGAAACAAAGTCAGAAAATTTGAGAAACTAAAGGCAGAAGGAATGCTTAAAAGTCCACTATAGAAAGGGGTTGGTTGTCCCCCAAAAAAAAACTTCAAATGACTGACGTCATTTCACTGTCTCTAATAAACTGTAGAACGCGGTCAGCTGAGCGCGTGTCATCTGCTAAAATCGACGATAGATCAGGCGATAGCTGTAGACGGGAGCGTAACGGATTAAAATAGGGGCATTCAATTAAAAGGTGTCTGACCGTCCACAGCTGAGAGCAGTGGGGACAGAGTGGGGGAGGATCACCGCTTAAAAGATGTCGATGACTAAAAAGACAGTGCCCTATCCGGAGTCGAGCGAAAATTACCTCCTCCCGACGACGCGTTCGGGAGGAAGAGGTCCAAGCGCAAGGAAGGGCTTTCACTTCCCGCAATTTATTGTGGGGAAGTGTTGACCAATGCGCATGCCATAAATGAGTGACTTGGCGACATAAACCGCTCCGTAGATCGGTAAACGGAAGAGACTGAAGAGCTGGCCGAGGAAGAGAGACTGCAGCCTTGGCCGCTATATCGGCCGCCTCATTTCCACAGATACCAGCGTGTCCCGGGAGCCAGAGGAACGCCACTGAGACGCCCCCCAGGTGGAGCAAGCGCAGACAGTCCTGAATCCGGTGGACCAGAGGGTGCACAGGGTAAAGAGCTTGGAGACTTAGGAGAGAGCTGAGAGAATCGGAGCAGATTACGTACTGTATCTGCTGATGGCGGCGGATGTAGTGGACAGCCTGGAGAACAGCGTAAAGCTCCGCAGTATAGACCGAACACTGGTCGGGAAGCCGAAAGTGATTTGGGGTGTCGCCAACAATATAGGCACTCCCTACACCTAACGATGTTTTCGAGCCATCGGTGTAAATAAACGTGGCTTCCGTCATTTGTGCACATAGAGCAGCAAATGCCCGACGGTAAACAAGTGTAGGGGTACCATCCTTGGGAAATTGACATAGGTCTCTGAGCAAGTCGATCCGGGGACGGTGCCAAGGCGGTGCTGTACCCCAAGTTGTCAAGAAGGTTTTAGGAAAGCGGAAGGAAAGAGAATGGAGCAGTTGACGGAAGCGGACTCCCGGGGGTAGTAGGGAGGAGGAGCGGCCTGAATACCAGACATCAAAGGAGGCGTCGAAAAAAAGGTTATGGGCTGGATTAGCAGGCATGGAAGACAGATGGCTAGCATAACGACTCAGAAGGATTGCCCGCCGATTGGACAGCGGAGGTTCAGCAGTCTCAGCATAAAGGCTTTCCACAGGGCTGGTGTAAAAAGCTCCAGACACTAAACGTAATCCACGGTGGTGGATAGAGTCGAGTCGCCGAAGAATAGACGGCCGAGCAGAGGAGTAGACTATGCTTCCATAATCCAATTTCGAGCGCACTAAGGCGCGATAGAGGCGGAGAAGGACCACTCGGTCCGCTCCCCAAGAGGTACCATTCAGGACACGGAGGGTGTTAAGGGAACGCAGACAGCGAGCCGAAAGATAGGAAACGTGGGAGGACCAGCACAGTTTTCTGTCAAACATAAGACCCAAGAATTTAGCGACGTCGGAAAACGGAAGGTTGACAGGGCCTAGATGTAAGGAGGGCGGAAGAAACTCCTTACGTCGCCAAAAATTAACACAAACGGTCTTACTGGGTGAGAAACGGAAGCCGGTTTCGATGCTCCACGAGTGGAGGCGATCGAGACATCCTTGAAGACGTCTTTCAAGAAGGCTGGTCCGTTGAGAGCTGTAGTACATCGCAAAATCGTCCACAAAGAGGGAGCCCGAGACATCAGGAAGGAGACAATCCATAATTGGATTAATGGCGATGGCAAACAGTACAACACTCAGCACGGAGCCCTGGGGTACCCCGTTTTCTTGGGAGAAAGTACGGGAGAGAGTAGTGTTCACCCGCACCCTAAATGTGCGCTCTGCCATAAATTCGCGAAGAAAAAGGGGCAGCCGGCCTCTAAAGCCCCAAGAGAACAGTGTACGGAGGATGCCTGTCCTCCAACAGGTATCGTACGCTCTCTCCAGATCAAAAAATATTGCTACCGTTTGGCGTTTCCGGAGAAAATTGTTCATGATATAAGTGGAGAGAGCAACAAGATGGTCAACAGCAGAACGATGCTTTCGGAATCCGCATTGGGCAGGTGTTAAAAGACTGCGGGACTCCAGCCACCAAGCTAAACGGTAATTCACCATACGCTCCAAAACCTTACAGACACTACTCGTGAGAGAAATGGGGCGATAGCTAGAGGGGAGATGTTTGTCCTTTCCAGGTTTCGGAACGGGAACGACAATAGCTTCCCGCCATCGCCTGGGAAAGGTACTGTCGGTCCAAATTCGATTATAAAGGCGAAGGAGGTAACGCAGGCTATGGGTTGATAAATGCAGCAACATTTGGACATGGATACCATCCGGTCCTGGGGCGGAGGAGCGAGAAGAAGAGAGTGCATGTTGGAGTTCGCGCATGGAGAAAACAGTATTGTAGCTTTCGCGATTTGGAGAGGAGAAAGCAAGATGTCGCACTTCCGCTGCACGTTTCTTCGGGAGAAACGCCGGCGGGTAATTTGAAGAGCTCGAAATCTCAGCAAAGTGCTGACCCAATGAGTTAGAAATTGCGACGGGGTCCACTAAGGTATCATGCGCGACAGTGAGCCCAGAGACCGGGGAGAAACTAGGCGCGCCTGAGAACCGTCGAAGCCGACTCCAAACTTCCGAGGAGGGAGTGAAGTTGTTAAATGAGCTAGTAAAGAATTTCCAGCTTGCCTTCTTGCTATCGCGGATGACGCGACGGCATCGCGCACGGAGCTGCTTATATCGGATACAGTTGGACAAAGTTGGATGGTGACGGAAAATGCGAAGAGCACGTCGCCGCTCACGTATTGCGTCACGGCATGCCTCGTTCCACCAAGGGACTGGAGGGCGCCGGGGCAATTCGGAGGTGCGTGGTATTGAACGTTCCGCAGCTGTGAGAATAACGTCGGTAAAATGTGTGACCTCATCGTCGACGCTGGGAAAGCGACGGTCATCGAATGTCGCTAGAGACGAAAAAAGTGTCCAATCGGCTTGGGCAAACTTCCAGCGTCGCGAGCGCATATATGGCAGTTGAGGCTGCAGTCGAAGAACACATGGAAAGTGGTCACTCGAGTGTGTATCATCAAGGGCGAACCATTCGAAGCGCCGAGCTAGCGGAACAGTACCGACCGCAAGGTCCAAATGGGATAAATTTGCCGTGGAGGCAGACAAAAATGTGGGGACCCCAGTGTTGAGGCAGACTAAATCCGCTTGGTGGAAGACGTCTAGCAATAGTGAGCCACGTGGACAAGGATGTGGAGATCCCCAAAGCGGGAGGTGGGCATTGAAGTCCCCAACCAGCAAATAGGGGGGTGGAAGCTGATCAAGAAGATGAAGGAGATCAGCGCGTGTCATTGGTGTAGACGATGGAATGTATACCGTACAAATAGAGAACGTGTATCCAGAAAGGGAAAGATGGACGGCGACAGCTTGGAAGGAAGTGTTTAAGGGGATTGGGTGAGAATGGAGAGTATCATGGAGCAGAATCATGAGTCCTCCATGGGCTGGAGTGCCTTCAACAGAGGGGAGGTCATATCGGACGGACTGAAAATGAGGGAGAACAAAGCGGTCATGGGGACGCAGCTTTGTTTCCTGAAGACAGAAGATGACCGGCGAGTAGGATCGTAAGAGGATCGACAATTCCTCCCGATTGGCGCGAATTCCGCGGATATTCCAGTGGATAATGGACATAGGGTGAACAGAAAATGGAGGAACGTGACCAAGGGTGCTGTCAACTCAACGACTGCTCAGAGCTTGCGACCGACAGCATGGAATGGCATTCAGTCGAAGGCAGAAGATCCTGATCCATAGGTTGGTCAGGAGCAGCTCCTGCCACCAACGATCGGCCAGTTGACCGGCCACCAACAGTGCGCCTCGGCGACACAGAAGATGGCCGAGGGCGATTTCCGCCAGGTGGTGCTGTAGATGGGACACGCCGTGGCGGAGAAGGAGAGGAACTGTGTTTCTTCGTAGCCTTCTTGGAGGTATGTTTAGATGATTGAGGAACCGATGGTTGTGAAGTTGCAGTACGTAAAAACTCTTCACGAGAATGCTCTTTTTTTGAAGACTTGGCTTCTGACTTTTGGGCTCGAGATTTAGCAGAACCCGACGAAGGGTGAGCCATAGAGTGGGCAGGCGAAAGAGGTGAGGTTGAACGGGCGATCTTTGCGCTGGCCGATCTGACGACCGTGGTACTAAATGTGAGGTCACAAGTCTGCGTGGCCGCCTCCTTTGTTGGCCGAGGAGAAGCAAGGACAGTGCTGTATTTTCCTTTCTGAGGCACGGTGGGCTGTCGACTGGCGAGTAACTTTCGAGCAGCAAAGGTCGACACCTTTTCCTTCACTCTTATTTCCTGGATCAGCTTTTCGTCCTTAAAAACAGGGCAATCTCGAGAGGAAGCAGCGTGGTCACCCATACAGTTGATGCAGCGAGGGGATGGAGGTGGGCAAGCACCCTCATGGGCATCCCTGCCACACGTAACACATTTGGCCGGATTGGAACAGGACTGGCTGGTGTGGTTGAACCGCTGACATCGATAGCAACGCGTAGGGTTTGGGACATAAGGGCGAACGGAAATTATCTCATAGCCTGCTTTGATTTTTGATGGGAGTTGAACTTTGTCAAATGTCAAGAAGACAGTGCGGGTTGGAATGATGTTCGAGTCAACCCTTTTCATAACCCGATGAACAGCCGTGACGCCTTGGTCAGACAGATAGTGCTGAATTTCTTCGTCAGACAATCCATCGAGGGAGCGCGTATAAACGACTCCACGCGAGGAATTTAAGGTACGGTGCGGTTCCACCCGGACAGGGAAGGTGTGGAGCAGAGAAGTACGCAGCAATTTTTGAGCCTGGAGGGCACTGTGTGTTTCTAACAACAGGGTGCCATTCCGTAATCTGGAACAAGACTTTACAGGACCCGCAATTGCGTCGACACCTTTCTGAATAATGAAAGGGTTGACCGTGGAAAAGTCGTGACCTTCGTCAGACCGAGAAACAACAAGGAACTGTGGCAACGATGGAAGAACCGTCTGTGGCTGAGACTCAGTGAACTTACGTTTGTGAGCAGACATAGTGGAAGGTGAGGAAACCATTGCGGAAGAATCCCCCATGATTACCGGCGTCTCCGATGGCGCGCTCCTCCCTTGTGGGGGCCCTCACCGAGGGCACACCCGCCTTAGGTGATTGTTCACACCTCAGGTCACACCTCCCGACAAACGGACGGAGGGACCAATCGGCACTTTCGGAAGGTATCAGCTCGGGTAATCACCCCTCCCTGGGCCTGGCCTTTACCAGGGGGTACGTACGTGTCCTACCTGTCTACCCGGGGCGGGGAATTACGCGTTACCCCGTCACCGGCTACGCATGGAAGTGCGTGGGTCGGCCTTCAGACACGCACAGGGAGGAAGAAAGAGACAGGGAAAGGAAAGAAGAGAGGTCTCAAACGCCGCAGCGGAGAAAAGGGTAAAGAGAAGAGGTAAAGAGAAGAGGTAAGGAATAGAGAAGGACGAAGAAAGATGAAGACATATAAGCAAGGAAGGCAAAGAGTGCGGTACATTTACAAGCGTCCGTCTCCGGACGTAGGCACAAACCATACTCCCCAGAGGGGGAGAAAGGGAAGGAAAGAGCCAGAGGTGACGGGGGGGGGGGGGCGAAGATGGGGGATGGGGAAGGATACGGAAAGGGAAGGTATGCAGCCCGGAAAGGAAGGAAGGCCACATTAGCTCGGAGTCCCGTGCTCGCTACACACGTATCCACAAAAGAGTTGTGGATCCCCTGGGGGGGCACACAACAGGGTCTGTCAAAAGTGGTAAATCTACAGGGCGTACACGTACGGCAGTTACTCCACAGAACATTGATGATGTTAGAGCGTCAGTGCTGCAAAGCCCGCGTCGTTCCACTAGGCGTCGTGCTCAAACTTTAGGCCTCAGCCGTAGTTCGTTGCAGCGTATTTTAAGCCGTGAGTTACAGTTTCACCCATACAAAATTATGATCACGCAAAAGCTGTATGATCGTGATTTGGAGCAGCGAAGACGATTTTGTGAATCAATGCTTGACATTTTGTACTCTAATAATGATGTTGTGCTTCTTATGTCAGATGAAGCCCATTTCCATTTAGACAGCTATGTCAATAAACAAAACTGCAGGTATTGGGCAGCAGATAATCCCAGAGAATTGCACCAAAAGCCTCTTCATAGTGCTAAGATAACAGTCTGGTGTGGAATTTCAAGATTGGGGATTGTTGGTCCTTATTTTTTTGAGGAGAACAACGCTACAGTCACAGTGAACTCGAAACGTTACGTTAACATGCTACGTAGCTTTTTGGTGCCGAAACTGCGAGAGTTACATGTAAATCGAGATCGAATTTGGTTTCAACAGGACGGGGCCACGGCCCACACAGCCAATGACTCCATGTGTGTTTTAAGGCGGATGTTCCCCCACCACATCATCTCGCGTTTTGGAGATGTCCACTGGCCCGCGAGATCACCTGACCTCTCAGCGTGTGATTTTTTTCTTTGGGGATACCTAAAGTCAAAAGTCTACGTAAAGAAGCCCCGAAACTTAATTGATCGGAAGGAGGCAATCAGTGCGGAAATTATGGCAATTCAAGAAGAAACAGTAGTGAAAGTGATGGAAAATTTCGAGGAAAGACTTGTGGAATGCATCACCGAGGAAGGACACCATCTTCCGGAAGTCATTTTCCGTACATGATTTTTTGTGGTTAGTTCTTGTAATTGGGTGCCTGGGAGCATTTAGTTACGTAATTGAATAAAATTAATTTGTAAAACTGATGGAGTTATAGTTATTTAAAATGTGACCATCCTTTTTGGGCCACCCTGTACTATACTTTGAAAAAAGTTTACATGTCCAATAATACCCGACTCTCCCCTACAGCACCCCCTATTTGTAACTTCCGTAGGAACTGGGAATACGAGACCGGAGTAATTACAGAGTGCTCAGAGTCTTTTAAGCAGTCATTCCTGCTACAATCCACATGCGAATGGAAATGGAAATGCCGTGTGGCTAGGGTCTCCCATCGGGTAGACCGTTCGCCTGGTGCAAGTCATGCGAGTTGACGCCACTTCGACGATTTGGGTGTCGATGGGGATGAAATGATAAGGACAACGCAAGACCCAGTCCCTGAGCGGAGAAAATCTCCGATCCCGCCGGGAATCGAACCGCGGCCGTTAGGCATGACATTCCGTCGCGCTGACCACTCAGCTACCAGGGGCGGACCACCGGCGAATGAAACGAGGAGAAACAGTAATACGCGAATTCAATGGAAACTATTCTTTGTCACGTACTTCAGAGGTTTCACAGTATGATATGCAGAATTAAAAATTGTATAATTATACCAATAAAAAATGACATTAGCAGGCAGTCATGGAGTCCTATCAGAATTCCAGTAATTATTATTGCTCGTATGTGATTGCAAGCTTCTTCGACGTATTCCAATAATGAAATCTTCTCGTGTGATCAGCCGAGTGGTGGCGTCGTCTAGTCGCGGTGTTTCGATGAGTTTCGTACCTATCATCGCCGCTTCACCATTCGGTTCATTAATCAAGAAAATATCATCAGTATTGCATATAATCTACTTTTTCTATGGGAACATTTTTAATCTTTGGGGAAGGCTTTCACCCCACGTTGTAATAGAATCACGGAAACTTGTTTTTCCTGAACCTTGTTCGACACTGGCCACCAGAATTTTGCGCATACAGGAGTGGTATACAGCAGACGTTCTAGCTGCTGGTGAGTCTTCCGGGTTGTGTAATCGTGGTCCAAAAACAGCTTTTCCGTTTCTAACGTTTCGTCCGGACCTACGCTGAATATCTTCAGTGATGCTCCTGCTTCCGCTCACGGTAAGACTCAGCAGAACCAGGAGCACCTCTGAAGATGTCCAGCGCATCTCTCGACTATACGTTAGGAACGGGAGTTTCTTGGACCACGATAATACAACCCAGAAGACTCATCAGCAGCTAAAATAACCGGTCATGAAGGCATTCAATGTGCACTGTCCAGTCTTCTTAAGATGACCACATGTCAGAAACCTGAATAACAACTTTTAGCAACGAGGATCACTGCGAAACGTGCAGGAAGAGTCACTGAGTGAAGTTCTGGACGGTCGACAGGGATTTGGAGCTATGTCGACTCCAGTCCCGTGCCGAGCTGCGCTAGGTTCTCGGTTGAGGATCCATGGCGCCTACTGCGTACAGCCAGATTTGGTTTTAATAGGGGTGGTTTGGAGGTCGAGGGATTACGGTAAACTCAACCTGCTACTTTCCGAACCATGCACGAATACAAACAGCTGTGCGACAAGTTGTATTGCCCTGCTGGTCGATGCCATCGTGCCAAGAAAAAAACTAACTGCTTGTAGAGGTGCCTTCGAAAATGACAGTATCACCCAGTGAATGCCACAAAAACCTTGCTCAGACAATATAGCTCCCTCCATGTTGCTTAGTATTTGCGTTTAGACGCATCACCCCGTGAATGCCAATGGCCATCTGTCCGACAGAGCATAAAATAAGATTCGTCTGGGTAAGGCCACCTCTCACCACAAAGTGGCCTTCTAGTTGCGGTATTGGCGTGCTAATTCCAGCCTTCAACGCCGAACAGCAGCCAGCAAGGTTTCATGAACCAGGCGCCTACTGCGGAGGTCCATAGGCAGCAACGTCTGCTGAACGCTCGTTGAGGAGTCACTGTTAGCCCCCTTGGTTCATCTGCATGCTCAGCTACTGAACAGCTGCACGTCTATTATTCCGTAGAGATCTCCACATCCGTGGTTCACGTCCGTCATCTAAGGCCTCTGGTGCACCACAAGATGTCTTGACGCCAGTTTTGGATAGTGCCATTTTGCCAAGCACACTATACTTAAACCATGGCGGATGATCTTGCCCTTTTGGACGTCAGATAAAGCGCTCCGTTTCCGCATTACAACAACGGCTGCATTGTTTTCCGCTTCCCCGTCCCCTCTCCACACCATTGCTACTGCTGCCATGTATAAGTGGTTATTGCACGTTGATGTATAAGATACGCAATGGTCACAATGTGTATAATCTACGTTGTTGTTGTTGTTGTAGTCTTCAGTCCTGAGACTGGTTTGATGCAGCTCTCCATGCTACTCTATCCTGTGCAAGCTTCTTCATCTCCCAGTACTTACTGCAACCTACATCCTTCTGAATCTGCTTAGTGTATTCATCTCTTGGTCTCCCTCTACGATTTTTACCCTCCACGCTGCCCTCCAATGCTAAATTTGTTGATTCCATGATGCCTCAGAACATGTCCAACCAACCGGTCCAACCAACGTTATGAACCACGAAACAAGGTGGCGCAGCAGTTCCGTCACTGGGATTAAAAAAAAAAAAAAAAGCAAATCTCAATTTAACAATTCTCTGTCAGGTTTTCCGCGGTTTCCCCAACCTGCCTAAACTAAATGATAGGATGGCTCCTTGGGAAAAGACAGGGCCGATTTCTTTTCCTCCTCTTCTCTAACACTAACTTGTTCATTTCTAATGGAGACGATGCTAATTTTCCCATAATATCATGGACATGACGCTACATCGTGGTCCTTTACTTCCCCTCCAAACCTGCTCCACTGGCAGCTGTCTATTGTCTGTTCTGTTTTCAAAATGTCTTCCTTCAGTTTTGGAAATCAAATCAGATTCAGAAAATCATACTATCCAATTTTACTGACGTCACGACGCGCTCCACTGACTATAATTAAACAGCAGCATAGAAACTCGTGAAGGTCGCACAACGTGTAACAAGATTCATTCGTCCATAAAACTTCCTTCCACTGCTCCACTGACTAACGGTGGCTGTTCCACCACAGCGAAAAGCTATTGTGAATTCTTTCATGTGGCAATGACTTTGGTTCAAATGGCTCTGAGCACTATGGGACTCAACTGCTGTGGTCATAAGTCCCCTAGAACTTAGAACTACTTAAACCTAACTAACCTAAGGACAGCACACAACACCCAGCCATCACGAGGCAGAGAAAATCCCTGACCCCGCCGGGAATCGAACCCGGGAACCCGGGCGTGGGAAGCGAGAACGCTACCGCACGACCGGCAATGACTTTGAAACATCGGCAGCACTCCATGTAAACCTAGTCCTACGCGTTATGCACTGGCCCTCTTCCATTTCCTACATACTTATACAATTTGAAGGTCAGTGCCCTGACGTCAGTTTCCTAAAACAGTACGAAGCAACTTAAAAATAAAAAAAATCTTTAAAGCTCAAAACATTTCCAAGCGCTGTGAGGTTTCACTGGTAGCCGAGCGCGTAGTTAGTTTGATAATCATGTCGTCCGTGGTTCTATTCTCGCTAGTGGCAATGTTTCTTTCACCTTCATTTAAATTCTGTATATACTATCGTGTGGAAATGTTAAATAAATATTGTTGTTAATTACTTACCAAATGAAAATTTTATACAGATAGGGAAATGCCTTATTGTTAAATGAGAAAACATATACAGCAATAAGACTGTTCAGTCTCCAGAAATAAGGTATTATTATCAATTTTATTTTTCGCAGTTTCGTAATAAATATTATCTATTCTGAATACTCTTTTTCATGTGATTAGTAATTAAAACTGATATTTTATACAAAAAATATGATTCAATATTTGCAAATTAACATTTTCACTTGAAAATAGATATAGCGAGATTCTCAAGAGAGAATTCGCGATTACTATGTTTAAAATGGTGGAAATGTTTTGTACGGAACAGCTCTCTGATGTCTTCGTATCTTCGAAGCCGATTTTCCGACTTTTTTTTTTGTTTTTTTAAGAACTCCGTCATACTGCTTTACAAAACATGTCCTGTCAATGCGTTTCAGATTCTGTAAACATGAAGAAAATAGAAGAGAGCCAGTCCGAAAGGACAGCTACGACGGAAGTCCTCTGCTGTAGATAAGAAAATCTGGTGATTTGTTTATTCATTATGCTACGAACTTCGGCATGCCCTGTGAACACCTTCAACGCTTACCATACCGACAGCCGAACTTAACGCATCCCTGACCTTTTCAACCGACAACACGACTACCAGTGGATTAGTGCAAACTTAACTCTTATGAAAACTTTTACGGAGTGACCTGTGTACCGCTTGAACTAGGGCCCGTTCGCATCCATTTTTTTTCTGTCGACTTATCACACTCGGCTAAATGTGCGAACAAGAGGGCCATACTGAGTCGTCGGCTACTGGTAGGGAATGTGGTCTAAACTTCGAACAGCAAGTATCACACGCATACCATTACGAATGGAATCTGCAGGTAGAAAACAACGGAAACGGTTGCTGAAGACGCAGCAGCTGGAGATGATTTAGCGCCGACTGCGCTTCACATGTGAATACTCGACTGTCTAACTAAAGCAACTATGCTGACTGAGACAGTAGAGAAGTCGAGTAGATTGTGTTTGCGGGCCAAAGTATGTCTCGAACGGCGTAATGACAACAAACAGGGAGGAGTTTTAGATTGGTGCATAAGTCCGTAGTGTTTTTGTTTTTCATGTTAGTAGTCCATTTGCTGTAAGTTTATTTGTAGTTCACTGTAGCTGTTTGCGTTTATATATTGTCATTTTGTCATTTGGAGATAGATAGTGGAGCTGTGGACGATAGAAAACGGAGTGCCATGTGGAGAAACGGAACATTTCCAACATATTCTTCTGTCTGAATTCAGTAGAGGGTTGGCAGCAGCGGAGGCAGCAGAAACATTTGCACTGTATAAGGGGGTAATGCCACTGCACAGAGAGCGGCAAGAAAATGTTTCTCTCTTGTTTTTCTCTTTTGAAGGAGGATTGTTTTGATATTAGTTACTCCTCACTTTCAGGAAGATCTTCGGGGTTTCATGAAGATCGTTTAAACGCATTAATCCATAAAGATCAACGACAGTGTTCTCGAGAACAGGCAAATGTGATGACTTGTGACACTTGTATCCAAAATCGGGTTTATGGGTACCGCATGCTCTAAGCCAAAACCACAAAAATCAGCGGGTGGCCATTTGGACATCTCTGCTTGATCGTCAACAACTTGCTCGAACAACACCTACCATTCCTGATCTGAATCGCTGCTGGTGACGAGAAATGGTGTGTCTATGCTAACCTAAGGAAAAGAATATTCGAGGGGAAAAAACTAACTACTCTTACAAAGATCTGCGCACATCCACAAAGTATTTTCCGTATTGGTGGAACAGCGATGGTGTGATGTGCTACGAATTGGTTCTCTGATGTGTGACAATCACTGCTGACGTTCACTGTCAGCAACTGAGCCGTCTTGGAGACTCAGTAAAAAAAAAAGAGGTTCAAATGGCTCTGAGCACTATGGGACTTAACATCTGAGGTTATCAGTCCCCTAGAACTTAGAACTACTTAAACCTAACTAACCTAAGGACATCACACACATCCATGCCCGAGGTAGGATTCGAACCTGCGACCGTAGCGGTCGCGCGGTTCCAGACTGAAGCGCCTAGAACCACTCGGCCACACCGGCCTTCCAGACTCAGTCCAAAAGCAACGACCTGGAAGGCTGCGTGAAGTGATGGTACTCCACGATAACGCTAGCCCGCGTTCTGCCAGACTGAGAAATAACACTAAGCAGGAGTCGGGTTGGGAAGTCATTCCGTACCCGTCTTATTCACTTGATCGTGCGCCCTCAGGTTTTTACCTTTTCCGCTCTCTAGCGCATAACCTTCAGGGAACTTCCTTTCCGGATGAAAATGCAAGTTCTTCGCCTTAAAACCACGCTATTTCTACAGTCGCGAAATCGAAGAGTTACCACAGCGTTGGTAGGCTGTCGTAATAATGAAGGCGAATACATTATTGATGTTAGTCTGCAGGCTTTCGTGGCCGTTGTTACTGAAGTTAAAATCTTCTGGGTTATAGCACCGCGTCATGTTTCTTCTAAAATGATCGAAGTTTCGACACTGTGTTCTAGCAGTAGTAGACACCAGAAGATCCTGAGGGGCCGAAACGTCGACCATTTTAGAAGAAACATGACTCGGCCTAATAACACAGAAGATTTTAACTTCATATTATTGATGACTAAAGTCTCTGTTGTTTGTATCTGTTGAATTTATTAAATTGAAGGAAAAACGTTACGAACTACCGCACCACCATAATATATGAACGACTTGGATCGCAGACGATGCGGTTGTCTAGTCGCAGACGATGCGGTTGTATCGTAGGAGGTCGCAAAGCCAGAAGACTGTAGCAATTTGCAAAAGGACATGCAGAGAATTGACAAATGGTGCATGGACTGGCATTTGAACCTGGACGTTAATAAATGTAACCTATTGCGCATAACCAGGTAAAGAGATCCATTAGTGTTCGATCACACTAGTGTAGAGAATAACTGGAAACGGTTAAGTACCGTACAATATGTAGGAGTAACGTCCGCAGCGAATTAAAGTGGAATGATCACATAAAACAGATGATACGGTAAGCAGACGCCAGGCTGAAATTCACTGGAAGAACCTTAAGGAAATGTAATTCATCCACGAAAGAAGTAGCTTAGAAAACATTTGTTCGACAGGTTCTGGAGTACTGTTTATCAGTCTGGGATCTGTAACAAGTAAGGTTAATCGAAGAGCTAGATGTAACGAAGAGCGGCCCGTTTCCTCATGGGATCGTTTAGTCGGCGAGAGAGCATTGCAGCGATGCTCAATGAACTCCAGCGACAGACGCAATAAGAGAGGCGTTGCGCATCACGTAGAGGTTGTACTACTAAAGACTCTAGTAGATTCCATAGAAAATATGGCAACATATTGCTTCCTATTAATGTGTCTCGCGAAATGACCACAACGAGAAAATCTGAGAAATTCGAGCTCATACGGAGGTTTAGCGACAATCATTATTCCCGCGCACCATTTGCAAGACGAGAAGGAGAGGGGGTTATACCCTATTGGTTTTCGATATCTAAATTAGTCAGTACGGCGCAAGAAGTCTCATCTTGCTTTATCACGTCAGTATCACACGATGAGTGGTTTGATTTCTTGTTGTGATATGCTAGTTCACAATAACGTGTACCTACTCTGTACCCTCATCAAAAAGACGCTACAACTTTTTTAGCAATGGCAGGAATGGGAAAAGACGTGTGTGAAATCAAATGAGTCCGACTTTGAAGGCGAGTACAATCAACTGAACATAAACCAAGAACATAAATTTCCAGCAACGATCACCTGCCTTTTATGAGAGATCTCTTAAACATTCTTTGACGGAGCGCTAGAACGCGAACGTCGACAGCAAACTTATCACACGCTACCACCGAATTAATATAGTAAGCTGAAACTTGCGACGAAATAAATAGTTTAAGGTCAAAAAATAGCCGCGCACTAATATGAGACGACAATTAAATAATAAACTGGAGCACGACGTAGTAGTGCAACTTTTTTCCATTGCTATCACACGGTTATGGACACAAACGAAGACATGCTGACGCAAAATTTATGACGACTCCTGCAGCTATCACTACGAACTAGCATTACAATTTTCTCGGCTAATCTCTGCTCTGACATGCTACAGTTTTTTTTTTTTTTTTTTTTTTTTTTACAATACACGTTAATTTTCGAGGGCATTATGGGAATGATTTGCGAATGAACATGAAAATCTTTCTGAAAAACCACTAACATTTCTTTTTATTTTCGTAACACAGAGCCCCTGAAACGCATTACTAGTCGGCGAAAGCGTGGTATGTTAACTTCGTGTATATATATATATATATATATATATATATATATAAAACCATTGAAGTGAACATAATTACCGCCACGGCTCCAAGAATAGCAGCGATGTATTTAGACTTTGGATACGGATTTTTTTTTTTTCTGAAGAATTACTTTTCATTTCCAGCGACAATGTAATATTTTAACGGCGGCTTGTGGGTAAATAATAGTGTAAATGTGAGTTGTGGAATGATTGATTGTAACAGTAAGTGTATTACTAAAACTACAATTTAGATCTAATTCGGTTTTAACTTCCGTCTGTATAACATACGAAAACATGTGTAGTAGTGTATATTACAAAAGGAAGAAAACCAAAAATGATAATTGATAATATTAAATACTCTAAGTCAAAGCATTTGTTTGAACATGAAGTAAATATTTCCTCTAACAGATTTGTTTAACTGTTTTGTAACGTATGATTAAGAGTAGTTCACTGATTCTATCTAATGAATTTTAATAAAAACGGTATAAGCTTCCTAATAGGAAAAAGCCAAGTCAATTTTGTTACTTAAAAGATCAACTGAATAGAATGCATGCAGATTGACACTGGGCGGAGATAACAGCATAATAACCATTATCCAACGTAATATTACCTTATCCAAAGAAATATTACGTTATCTCTGCCCATCGTCAATCTGCATGCCAAAAATATTATGCTTGAAAATAGCACAAATGCCAAAATTACAATAATAAAACAAAAACATCAACAGTTAAAAGGAAATATGACGCCAGTAAAAAAATAAAAAATAGGAGAGAGAGAGAGAGAGAGAGAGAGAGAGAGAGAGAGAGAGGAGGTAATGCAAGTAGTCAAACAGATAGGTGCTGCCGAACGAATTAGATTAGGAAACAAGAGACTAAAAGTAGATGAGTTTTGCTATTTGGGCAGCAGAACACCTGAAGGCCGAAGTGAAGAGACTATAAATGCAAACTGGCTATAGCAAGGAAAGTATTTCTGAAAGAGAGACATTTGTTTACATCTGATATAATGTGAAACGTTTGAAAGTCTTCTGAAGTATGTTAATTCTTGAGTGTTGTATCGCACGGAAGTTAAACGTGGACGGAAAGCAGCTCATGCAAGAAGAAAATAGCAGCTTTAGAAATGTGCTACTACAGAAGAATGTTTAGTATTAGATGGGTAGATAGAGCAACTGATGAAGTGGTATTGAATCTAATTTGGGGAAAAAGGAATTTATGACACGACTAGACTGAAAAAAGGGAGCGGTTACTAAGAAACATCCTGAGGCATCGAGGAACTGCCAGTTTGGAAATGGAGTAAAGAGAGAGAGAGAGTGTGTGTGTGTGTGTGTGTGTGTGTGTGTGTGTGTGTGTGTGTGTGTGTGTGGGGGGGGGGGGGGGTAAAAGTTTTAGAGGGAGATCTAGGCATGAATTCAGTAAACAGGTTCATCAAGTAGATGTAGTTTGCGATAGCTTTGTAGAAAGAAAGAGGCTTCCACAGGTAGAACAGCATGGTGAGCTGCGTGAAAGCAGTCTTCGGACCGAAGAACGGAATCCATTGGTGCCGACTACCCAGCGTTTAATCTGCTACGGGCACGGTCACTCACAGAACGGAGCGTGATATCCCCGCGGAGCTCCTCGGCTCGGCAGCTGCTACTGCTACCATTACCGTCGTTTTTACCGCCCGCGCCTAACAGACGGAAGCCGTGTGTCCGGGCAGTACGCGCTGCTAGGGATAAGGATGCACTCAATGAAACCCGACACGGGCAGCTGCGCGCCTCCAGCGACCGCCTGAAGCCTTACGGGCGGCGCGGGAAGGACAGGGGAGGGCGGGGAGCAGGCCAAACTTGCGGGACGATCGCTCTTCGTGTCGGCTTATGGTATCGAAGGGAACGTAAGGAAAGGGAAGGACAGCCGTTTATAGCGCTGCTGCAGTCTAAGGTGACCTTAAGAACTGGCTCACTTCAATTGCTTTCGTACTTGTAGGTCAGTGGCCAGACATCAATAACCTACAGCAGTGCGACAGACCTCTGAAAAATCTCCAAACAACCGAGTCTGAAGATATTCAGTACTTTAATAGAGCGCCGGTAGTTCAGTGTGTTTTCATATTACGAAGTCGCCTGTTCGATTCTCGCTAGTACCAATTTCCTTTATTTAAACTCCTCCAAACAGAAATGTTTATTAATAAAAATGAATCAATTAATTACTAATGGCATGAAAATTTTCGGTACAAAAACACGAAACAAAAAGCAACTATAATTTTATTTCATTTCCGGAGATTTAACAATATTATTATGATTAACAGTGTGGCATTTCACATTAAATCTTATTTTCATGCAATTAGCAATTACAAAAGTTATTTCTGTTAAAAAATTAGACTTTAGATGTAGCAATAAGTTTCCTCCAGCCACCGCCATCAGCTTACACGTTTTCAGCTTCCTCCCACATCACGTCAATGCACTGTACATAGCTTTCAGAAGTTCATTTTCAGGTATCGCGAGGTCTTTCTCTGCTTCTGTATATGTTTCAAGCTTCAGTTTTCTTTTATTAATGATTCTGTGCAAGCTGCTTAGCATACTACTAGTTAGCACTTGAAACTTGGCTGCCAAAAACAATCAAAATTCGTCTCAAACATCGTTTGTAAAAAAAAAAGCGAGTTTCTGAAATGATTTTTTTTACATTCTCCAGAACTCTCATGCGTATATGATCATTGGTAACAAACAGAGGAGTTCCGCTGACGCTATGTGGACGTAGTTTTAGAATCTAACTGCCATATGGATCGCATTCGTTGGAACACTGTGGAAGTTCTCGAATTCTGCTGATGTCTGCACCTATGTCCCAATTATTACAGTTAAGGCTGCCAAGATATGGAAATCGACCCTCATCTTTAAGTATTTTTTGTTGTGTTAAAATTTAAGTAGATAAATTTCCAATTCTTACGCACAATGTTTTTGTCTTATTACCATTTATTTTTAGCCCTACAGAACTAGCCATTCCATACAACATGGTACTCAATAGCTATGAACATTGATGGCTTTCTGCCAGAAAAGCTGTATCAGCAAAACCCAGATCCGTAAGACTAGACTGACCCTTCCAAGTATGCCGATGTTGAAGTGGTCCATAGTTTTACTCATTATGAAATCTACGACTAATATGAAAAGGAATGATGACAAAATGCATCACTGAAGCCTGTCAGAATGCTGCAGAAAGGGGTTTCCCATCTTCTGTTCTTATGCAGTAACTTCAGTCTAGATTGGTTCAAATGGTTCAAATGGCTCTGAGCACTATGGGACTTAACATCTGTGGTCATCAGTCCCCTAGAACTTAGAACTACTTAAACCTAACTAACCTAAGGACATCACACACATCCATGCCCGAGGCAGGATTCGAACCTGCGACCGTAGTAGTCGCGCCGTTCCGGACTGAGCGCCTGAACCGCTAGACCACCGCGGCCGGCTCAGTCTAGATTCGGGTTTCTGAAAATGTTAGTGAGATGGTCAGGAATTCCATACAGGCAAGGTTCGCAGGAGAGCTTCTGTAAAGTTTGGAAGGTAGGAGACGAGGTACTGGCAGAAGTAAAGCTGTGAGTGCCGGGCGTGAGTCGTGCTTCGGTAGCTCAGATGGTAGAGCACTTGCCTGCGTAAGGCAAAGGTCCCGAGTTCGAGTCTCGGTCGGGCACACAGTTTTAATCTGCCAGGAAGTTTCATATCAGCGCACACTCCGCTGCAGAGTGAAAATCTCATTCTGGAAACGTCCCCCAGGCTGTGGCTAAGCCATGTCTCCGCAATATCCTTTCTTTCAGGAGTGCCAGTTCTGCAAGGTTCACAGGAGAGCTTCTGTAAAGTTTGGAAGGTAGGAGACGAGGTACTGGCAGAAGTAAAGCTGTGAGTGCCGGGCGTGAGTCGTGCTTCGGTAGCTCAGATGGTAGAGCACTTGCCTGCGTAAGGCAAAGGTCCCGAGTTCGAGTCTCGGTCGGGCACACAGTTTTAATCTGCCAGGAAGTTTCATATCAGCGCACACTCCGCTGCAGAGTGAAAATCTCATTCTGGAAACGTCCCCCAGGCTGTGACTAAGCCATGTCTCCGCAATATCCTTTCTTTCAGGAGTGCCAGTTCTGCAAGGTTCGCAGGAGAGCTTCTGTAAAGTTTGGAAGGTAGGAGACGAGGTACTGGCAGAAGTAAAGCTGTGAGTGCCGGGCGTGAGTCGTGCTTCGGTAGCTCAGATGGTAGAGCACTTGCCTGCGTAAGGCAAAGGTCCCGAGTTCGAGTCTCGGTCGGGCACACAGTTTTAATCTGCCAGGAAGTTTCAGGCTTACAATATTCGACGATGATTCTGTGTGCACACCGTCAAAAGCTTTTTAAAAATCAATGAAGTTTAGGCCCAGTGTCAAACCTCTAATACTTAATTATATAACAAACCTCGAAATTATTTCTTTGCATCTGTTTGCTTGATATTTTCTGTCACTGAGAAAAAATACGAGTATAGTTAAATTATTCATAAAATAACGACTGTGATAATTTAGTAATTTTCATTACTTTTTGTCTTCATTCGATGTATTTCGACTTCTTTGTTGGGAGAAAGTACTAGAGGTATACGTCTACTTGCAGGAGAACATTAAGATTTTTTGTTTAAAATATTTACGTTGAAATAACTTGTTGCGCGCACTTTAATCTTTCACATAGAGCATATGATTCTCTACATTACGACACATCGCAATTTTAACATTCTAATGTGTCAAACTCAGAATTCGACAGAAACACAGCATACAACGATTTCCCGCCTACTCCATAAGATAGCAGCTTTGAACTACTAGTCAAAAAGAAAGAAGATTATTATGTATCAAAGAAGTTCTTTTACGTAACTAATTACTTATAGATATATTTTCTTTGAAGTAATTTTTTTGAAAGTTTATAATTACCAATTTTAAAGGCGATGACTTCAATGGAAATAAGTGTATTTGAAATAAATCCAATATATGAGAGAGATTTAAGTTTCTTGAAAAATGATGGAACTAATATCACATATGTATATTTTTGAAAACACATCATGTGTACATAATTACTTTATTGGTGTCGTTAGAACTATACAGAATGGGAAATTACAGTTTCGAACTTGTCTGTATCGAATAATAAATTTAAGGTGTGTATAGAATAATCAATGTCTTTTAATGTAGCAACATGTTCTCTATGTAGCCAAAGATGAGCTATTGACAACTGCCATTACAAGTGGACATTTTAATTATATGCGTTGTTCTATTACGTTTCGCAGAACAAATATTATGATTCACATTTGTTACTTGTCGCTTCCATTGGATAATAAATATAAAACCGATGTAAGCAAAAGATCGTTCCTCGTTGCGAAAATCCAACCAGTGACTTGATGAATACATTACCTACACGCTAAGCATTCAGCTACCGACGACGGTATTACATTGCTCGAAATAGTATGTACTTTAACAGCGTTCATTTCTTTATGGAAATGTTTTGTACTGCTGTAGGAAACATGTATGGTACCTTTATATCCTGTAAGCATGAAGAAAATAGGACCACTCCACAACGTCCACCTGTTAGTAAAAGGAAAAGAAAACTGCAATGGATGCGATTTATTGGCGGTCTTGCACCATCTTCTTGACTTCAGTAGTTTGTGGTTTCCTGATCGTCACAATCTTTCTCAAGACGCCTTAGACCACAGGAAATTTCCACGTACAGTCGCCTCCGTCATGGAGACAAAAGTAAACCTGCAGTCTCATGGCGGTTCAGCATAGTGCACTGCGTCTCCAATCGTCAACGGGAGAATGCAGCTTGTGTTCGCCGTTCAGTCTGTCAACATTCCTCTAATTATTTTTAAGCTTAGGGCGTACGTGCATTGTCACTGTACGGCAAGAAGGGTACTCAGCACGAAAAGTCCCCAGCATAATTTGCTTAGACCACAGTGGGGCCATTCGCACTCAACTGCTGTTGTTAGGTACAAAAGAATAGCGATCTGTTTCGACTTGCTATTAGCCAGAACTCTATATGTTATTTACGTTATTCTTAACGGGTTTAAATAGATGGATGCATAAGCAATTTCTAGAGTACTCCAACGGACTGTCAGAGGGGAAATCATCATCATCATCATCATCATCCTCCTCCAATACTATCACTCGGTGATGTAGCCTCTTGAGTCGGCGAATAGAGCTTCGCTCTGTCAACTCAATCCGGCTGTCTTTCTTATGTCTTTGCCCCACCGGTCCAGTAGTCTTATCCCTGAACTTGTTTGGTCAGTTGGGCTCCAATCCAGTACTATTTCTTACCATTTGCAAACCTCTCTTCGAGCGGCATGACAGGCGCACTTCCATTTGAAGATATTCACTCTTTCCATTATGTCAGTGATCTTTAGTGTCCGTCTGGTATCAACTGCTTTCTTTCTGTCTTTCTTAGTGTAACTTAACACTGATCTTAAAAATTCCTCGTTGGGTTACTCTTAGTTTCGTAACAATGAACTCATTAAATGTCCTTGTCTAACAGCCATAAATAAATAATTACTGGCGGTATACAAAGGTCAACAACTTTTCTTCGGCTTAGCCGACATCTCAGACTTAAAAACTGAAGAGTATCTTCCATAAACTTGCCACATCAGTTTATTACGTGGAAATATTTCTGGTTTTAGCTGTCGTTTCAAATTTAATATTTAGCTCAGGTAGACATATTCTGTGACCATTTGCAGCTGCGACTTCCAACATATTTCCTACAGTATCCATTCATTCATCATTATCTTGGTTTTAGCATAGTTCACTTTTAGACCAACTTCAGAACAGACTAATGCAATTCTCTAACCAGCATTTGAAGTTTTTCTATTTTCTTTGCAAATAGAACAATATCAGCAGCAAACGTCAGGTTATTTAATCTATTTCCCACAACATGGAATGCCTTTATTTTCCAATTCTATTAAGACTATCCGTTTTCTAAGACTACTGAAAATAGTTTTGGAGATACGAAGACACATTGGTTTCTACGACACACACACACACAAACGCTGTGGACGAGTTTATACGAGAATGTTGTATTCGGACTTTAATATGGCCTATTTTATTCCTTGTTTTGTTAGAGCCTCAAGCACAGCTGGGTGACCATAGGATGAGGATGTGGCCAACTGTATTAAATTCTGTGCGAAAGCCCGCTTGTTGAATAGGTTCAGCCAGATCAAATGCAGTGCTCGATCTGGAAGTCAAAATTCTAGTAAAAACTGTGACAGTGTGGACAATAGCTGACAGGACGACAGTTTTTTATATTGTTAGTACTACAATATGTATCTGGATTATTTTGGCTTTATTCCAATCTCTTGGTAAATCTCCGCTGTGCAAACAACTTTAAACTATTTTAGCTACAGCCATATCCGTCAGTTTTGAACTATCAACTGCGAGATCTTTAGAACTTTTTTCCTTCCTGTCTACAGCACGCGACTTTTGAGGGGCGTTTTTCCATGGTTCGGGAGACAGCACCATCCAGAATGAGATTTTCACGCTGCAGCGGAGTGTGCGCTGATATGAAACTTCCTGGCAGATTAAAACTGTGTGCCGGACCGAGACTCGAACTCGGGACCTTTGCCTTTCGCGGGCAAGTGCTCTACCAACTGAGCTACCCCGTCCTCACAGCTTTATTTCTGCCAGTGTCTCGTCTCCTACCTTCCAAACTGAAGGTGTATAAAAAAAAGGCAATAGGAATATTCACTGATTTGTTTGACCCACGGGAAAGAGTCACGGATATGCTGACGACACAAAGAGGAAACATTATAAGATAGACTCGAACTAATAAGTGAAAGCCGGTTTAATAAGTTTGAAGAATCAACTTACAGTTACGAACCTAGAAATATACAGTAAAACCCTACATATGACTTCCGTCCGCAGCTCTTGGTCGTGCGGTAGCGTTCTCGCTAACCCGCGCCCGGGTTCGATTCCCGGCGGGGTCAGGGATTTTCTCTGCCTCGTGATGAATGGGTGTTGTGTGCTGTCCTTAGGTTAGTTAGGTTTAAGTAGTTCTAAGTTCTAGGGGACTGATGACCATAGATGTTAAGTCCCATAGTGCTCAGAGCCATAAAACTTCCGCACGAACAACGGAGACATGCTTAGACTAATTACAGTGCATGGATGGGTTGCAATCTTATACCAAACGTGAATGGAACGAGGGGAAAAGCCCTAATAACTGGTAGAAATTAAAGTATCCTCTGCCACTCATGACATGGTGAGTTGCATATATTATGGATGTAGATGTAGAAAGTGGCTGTTTAAGTGACTCAAAAGTTATATAAGAAACTACAGCGATTAAACAAGCAAGGATCGTTTGGAACTTGGTTCTACGACGAAATCCAGACGGCTCCAAGGACGGAAGTAGGTGGTCTGATAGAGGGGGAAGCCTTCGATAGAGCTCCGCACTAACACTCTTAGAGCAAAGCATATCCTTGAGGAATACCATAGCAGGTACTACCCGACGACGATACTACTGCAACTGGTCTCCCGTGGCTGTTATCGGAAACGCGCACTGACGTTACAGAAAACAGTGCAGCGGTAACTAAAAATTCGCATCGCGCAGTCAAAATTTTCACGCTTAGTCTGTTGTGCATGTAGTATCAACTACGACTCACGGTAAGTCAACCGAAGTGCTCTCACTTCCAAGTGCAATAATACTGTGGTCGACTAATGTGTGGGTCTGTTAAAAAAATTAAAAACCGCAGTACCCCTTTCTTGAGCAAAATGGTAGTTAGGGAATACGTGAAAGAAATAGGGCTGTTACCCCTCAAGATGTACAGTATCTGATCAACATTATCGGAACGCCTCTGAGTAATGCAGAACTGACCACCAGGAGTCCGAGAATCATACCTGCCTTTATACGTTGGGGAGAATTGGGTCGTCAGTAGAAAAGCAGTAACAACATAATGGGATCGATCAAGACAGTTAAATGACGTCAAACGTGGACTGGTCATTGGATGTCACCTGAATAATAACTCCGCTGGGGACATTTGAATCATACTGAAGCTGGCCATGTTAACTGTTGACGATGTAATTGCGAAGTGGAAACGCAGAGGAATAATCACAGTTAAACCAGGTTAGGCAGACCTCATGTACTGACGGACAGGGACTGTCCAGCGCTCCGGTGGGTCGTTGTAAAAAAAATCGCATGATATCAGCAAAAGGGATCACTAGTGAGTTCGAAATCGCTAGCAGGAGTCCAGCTAGCACAATGACTGTGCTAAGCAACCCATTTCTGTAGTCAGTGCTAAGCGACGCCTGAGCTGGTGTAAAGAGCGACGCCACTGGACAGTGGATGACTGGAAAAGAATGATTAGGAGTGATGTATCCCGCTATACCCTGTGCATAACGCCTGGAGAAAGTGTAGTGCCAACTGTGAAGCACGGAGTAGGTGGTGCTACCTTAAGGGCGCGTTTTTCGTGGTTTGGGTGTCGTCCCCTTATTCTCCGTATGGATATCAATAGATTTCCAGTGCCGTGTACTGCCTACAGCAGAGGAGCAGTTCTCTGGTTTCAGCCGTTGAGGAAGAACGGTCTGCCATTCCTCCACACACATCCCGACACATGATTGAAAGTGCTCCCAGCAGAGTTCATGCAGACATCAAGGCCACGGGTGAACACACCGCATATTAATGTCCACTAATGTCTGTCAGGTGTTTTGTGACCACATAAAAAGGGGACGACTATTTCCCGCAACAATGACATGGGGAGAAGAATGATGATTTCGTAAAAAGGGATCACTGATAAAGTTTGTTTTGCTTTTTATAGTTTCACGTATGGCTTGGTAAGGTAAGCACAGTGGATGGCAGTGTTTGCCCATCAGGGCAGTAGCGCAAGTATTAGGCGTCGACGCCAACATTCTCCCACCTGTCGAAGGTTGATGAAGTGAGACAACACCGAAAATACGTTGTTTTTATTCGAAAATTGGAGCTCATGTTATGATCTGGCTATTTAAAGATCGATGTATTGTATTGTTCCAGTCACTGTCGATGAAATTTACATGTGATCAAAATTCTGCAGCTATTTTATGAAGTGCTGGAAGATACACTGTGTGTGAAAAGTAAAAACTGCTGCTATTTATAGCTATTAACATATTGGTGGCTATATGCCGCTTTTTTGTAATAATCAGAAGAACGCAACCTTTCCCTACTGTGGGTTTCAGCGACTGGAGTGATGATTGATTGAAACCGCGTGCGAGATAAGAGAAACCAAACTAAACTATTGCCAGAAAATAGATGCAAAACGGATATGATATAAAGTACAGCGTGAGTCTACTCTGTCAGGTAAAGTGTTACTGCAGTTACTTTTCTCTAACGTTCAAGAGTTGGGCACTTACAACCAAGGAGCTATGATACGTCCATGGTTAATGTGAGAAGAAAATTCTTATTCGAAGATAGTAAAGCCAAGCGCTAGGGATTACTGATAATCTGCGGTTGTGAAAAAACACACAGCTATTTGCCAGATCGATATTGAGGGGTGAGTATCAAAGCGTCTGCACTGACTATATATTTGAATACAATTCGTCCAGTCATGTAAAGTATGAGAACAGTGATTCTGGATAAGAATTCTGAATGAGTTAACTGTGCATCCCAGAGCTACGCACATACAAAGTTTATCTAGTGTCTGCATAGCAACCAGGATAAACAAGACTGCAAGAAAGTGAAAAAAAATGCACATAAAAGCTGTAGCATCATGAGAAAAGGTGCTACCCCAATGTTCCGCCCGCAAATAAAAGCGGACTGTGTTGCAAATGGCCTTAAATAATTTCGAGGTCGTCCGATCTGGCTGTTAATAATGCGACTGAACTGTCACCGCGTTACGTCCGAAGACTTCAACAAATACGCAAAGTCGTACCACTGCACAATACTGTATAGGATACTTTAAATCACACAGCTAAAGGTCCTATTCACACAGAATTTGCGTAGTGCAGACGTCTGGCGCGGCAGACTATTTTGAAGCCGACAGGCTACTGCTGAAAGGGAACTTTATAGTACTGAACGTAATAGCAATCTCGTTATGCTCTTTTTCATCAACAACAGGAAGCTTTTTTAATTCTTACATATCCTGCTATGGCAAATCCGTTATCTGACGTTCTACTGCATCCTTGGCTGACTATTAGGTACACAAAGTCTCAGACAATCTGACAGATGGTTCTTCATCTTCAAACTATTTTTCAGTTACACTACTGTCCTCTTCAAGCATTTGCTATTGATTGTATAGTCAAAAATATTAAAACATAGTTCAGCAGTAAGCCATGACCAAATATCATTCAAATATGAAAAAAACCTGTCGCAGTGTATCCAGGAGCTATGTGCGACTTAAAATTTGTACATTAAGATGTTAAGACGGTCCCAAACGAAAATAAACGCATTTTATTTGTCGATAGGCAGTGGAAACAAAGCTATTACGGATAACTAGTAATGGTTATTTGATTCCGCGTGGAGCCTGTCTTCCACAGCATCAACGTGCGCAGCTCGACTGGAGTCGTCTGAGGATCACTTTAAAGATGTAACGGCGCGCTGTGGTCTTCAGTGATGATAGCTGATACTGCCTGCATGCAAGTGACGGTCCTGTGCGCGTACGACGTAGACCTGGTGAGCGCTGGCTGTCTCGTGGAGTGCATTAGTCCAAGACATGCTCGCACCACCCCACCCCACCCCGGACCTTATAGTCTGGGGTGAGGTAAGCTACAACTCTCGTTCACTTTTGGCGTTTCTGGATGGGACGCTAGCTAGCACCCTTTCTTTCGCTGTTCTTGCAACAGGAAATGATGTTTTGTGCTGACAGTATAATGCTCGCCCACACACGGCATGAGAAACTCAACGTGGTCTGCAAGACGTGCGGCAACTTCCCTGGCCAACACGACCTCCAGACTTGTCTCTAATCGAACACGTGTGGAATATGAGGGGACGAGAAATGACTCGTGCGACTCTTCAATCAACAACTGTTACATATCTACGCGTACAGGTCGAGCATCTAAGCGTGGCCTAACGTATCCCAGGATAGTATTCGCTATCTGTATGCCAGAGTCAGTGCCTGCACTGCCGCCCGTGGAGGCTACATCACGCACTAATATGGATGTTTCAGCATGGGTCGATGCCTTGTACCTCAGAACTGCTTGTGCTATTGATCTGTGAATGTAATCGTTTCACGTACTCGATACACATCGTTGCAACAATAAATCTTGAATTTACTGAAGATCTCGAAATGGGTGTACTAATTTTTTCGGAGGTGTATATAGCATTCGTTACACGTGTCTCTCACTTTTATTGTCGTAGATCTATGCTACAAAACACAAGATATGACTAGGTGAGGAACCTGTAACCTCCACTGCGTTATCTCACTCAGTGACGCTAGTAATTTGGAAAAGTAGTGTGATAACTTACATAATCAATATTAGTATCTCACAAAGTTGTGTTAATAGTTAATGATCTTTTAGAAGTAGTTGAGTTTCATAACTGGGTCACACTCGAACCCTTTTGGTTTTGATGGTTCCAATTTAAGTTGTTCATAACGTGTTTATAGCTTTGGTTACGTTATAGCTATGTAAATCAAACTATATAATGTAATCCAGTTTCTCAGAGTAGCTATGAAGTTATATAATCAAGGCATCGAGATCAGCAATGCCTTCCTAGTACAAGTTCGTGTTTCGTATAATCTCCATGTCCGATACTATCGAAATACATACCTATTGATTTACAAACAATGGTGTAGGATATGTCTTTAAGTGCACATACATTAGGGACATACGAAATGTGTGACCTCATTAGTACTCCATATATGGAGGGGGAGTTAGCAGCACAGGCAGCTAAAAAATGAAGGATATCACAACTTTCATAGAGTCTGATACCAAAAGATTGTACAAGCACTTTCAAACATTGTATCAACTAACCTGTAAGCAAATTAATAAAAATGTAACATTTTTATGGAGTAAGAACTGCCAAGTTAATATAATGTGAATTAATGCTCATGTTACGACACATTACAAGAAAACTGTGGATTTCATTCATTTAATTAATAAAATGTTTAAGAGGAATCTTACATACCACTGAGGCATAGAGAAAGATTTTATATATTAGTTGAACGTCTCGTCAGAAGCCACGTTAATAATTTGAAACTCAGCAAACGGCACACTACATCCATCATTCGGAAGCGCATAGAATAGGCGTGCTCTCCGAGCCACCTAACTATACTATAAGTAAAGGAGCGTCCTTACTGCAGTGAGAGGGATTTTTCAGTAGCCGACCACAGCCTTTTCTTCTACCACGTACGGCAAAGAATAACAGAAATTATATGAGGTACCTGGGAAAGAAAGTCATATTTCCCACTACAGTATATTTTATTCTGTGGAAATGTAGGAACATAAGACAATGTATACAACTGCAGCTTCGTATGTGTTTAGGCAAAGATAGTTTATTAAATTAATAGATGATCTGATGCTATTCAATACACGAAGCCCAGTAAAGCGAAAGTAAGGGAGCTTAACTGACATATTACTGTTCTCATTTACCACTGTACTGTTGTACTGCAATAACCGCTTAGTATTCAGTCATTATACAGTGTGTTCGGAAATTACCGTTACAAACTTTTAGGAATGTAGAGGCGAGCGAATACATAATGTTCTGAATAGGAACCCATGTCCAGAAACTTGCCGTTTCCGTTCTACGACGATTTCAGTTCAGATATTTGCTTCATCCATTTCTGCTTGAGGAACTGAATTAGGCGTGGCGTAGAACAATTATTTGTTAAAAATTCGCAAGGAAACATAACGAAATATCCACATATCACCGAAGAAGATTTGTTTGAATTAACACTTAAATATTATGTGTTTACATTATTCCAAAACAAAGAAGAACCTAGTATATTGTACGTACAGTACGTAATGATAAAGTGTTAATACAAACAAATGCATTTTTCGTAATGCTTCCCTTCGAACTGTTACCTAGTAACTGTACTGTGTCACGGCTAATTCAATTCCTCAAGCAGAAGTGGTTGAGTGTAACATCTGAACTGAAACAGTCGTAGAACGGAAACAGTACGTTTCCGGGCATGGGTTCCTATTCAAAATATTACGTATTGACTACCCTCTACAAGTCCTAGAAGGCTGAAAGGGAATCTCCGAGCACTATGTACTAATGGGGACTTTGCGGAAGTGTGGAGCTCTGCAAACACAGAGACAAGCGATAACTGCGACAGCGGTACTACCCCGCCGCGATATTATTGCACTTGGTCTCGCGTCGCCACTATCGGAAACACGGGCTGACCTTGCAGTAAAACTAGTACAGTGGTAACAAACGAAGACGCATCGTATCGTGAAAGATTTCGAGACAGTCGGGCATATACTATCAAGTGTTTCAGTGTGTCCTCGTGAAATATTACGATAAAAACTCAAGATAAACAGACCGAAGCGCCCTCACTTCCAGGTGCTATTATACTGTGGTCGATTAATACAGTGTATCAACATAGGGCCGTAGTTTTAGCTACTGCGGTCGTGCCACGATCCGACCGCTGTCAGTCCGGTGAAGGTGCAGCACGCTAAGACGTGCGATGTGCGAAAGCATAACTAGAGTAACAAAATCGTTTCGGCGAACATCTGCCTTCCCGTTGTTAGTGTGATTAAGTGCGCCAAAGTCGGTAGTTCATGATAAAGCGTCGGCGCCAAGGATTATGGTTACTAGCTGCTGCGACTTTTAGCACGAGTATAGTAGCAGTTTGCAAGTTACAGTTTCTGCATTTCTTTATCAATATAACAACAGTACCTAAATGAGTTGACAAGTATGTGTCTACCCCGTGCCACAAACTGTGTGGAAATCAGTCAACAGTAGCCACACAGACACGCCATATGGAGTAAACTACGTGTTGTTAGTGCTCTATTCTGCCAGATAATAGTAATTACATCACTGTTGAGACAGGAAGACTATAATTCATTGCCTCATCGACAGAGACGACGTCACAGAGTATGAGCATCGAACTTTGTTCGTCTCGGATGCGGGTTTGTGCCATAGCGTCTACGTCGTTTGTATCTCGCACACGCTTTACCAGTACCACCGTAAGGAATACTCTAAAGCGCCAGCGTAGAGATTCCTACGGAAGAATTCAACATTCAGTTTTCCGAGGTGCCAACTACACCTTAATTAGGGGATAAACAACCAGCGCTTAACTAAATCCGATGAAGGAAACATCCATGGGTGGACTAGTTGCACGCTGTACGGACGAGCCACCGAATAAACACCGTGACCGTGACCAGTTACTCGACATTACATATTATGCTGGAGCTGTGTAGCGCGCCACACCAAACAACACATTTTCTCACAGAATTTAAGTAACAACCGGAAAAAATTAGTACAACATTTTACAGGTTCCCAAATCACTCAAGATTTATTGTTGCAACAGTGCATGTGGAGTACATAAAATGATTACATTTACAGATCAATAACACAAACGGTTCTGAGGTACCAGGTATCGAACCATTTTGAAACACCCATATTAGCACTTGGTGTAGTCCCCATGGGCGGCAGTGCATACTCTGAATCTGGTATCCAGTCGATCGTGCAGATGACGAATACTGTCCTGGGATACGCTATGCCAAACCTGCTCGACCTGTTCACGTAGTTCCGTAACAGTAGTTTGTTGACTGGTCGCGCGAGTCACTTCTCGTCCCATCATATTCCACGCGTGCTCCATTGGAGGCAAGTCTGGAGATCGTGCTGGCAAGAGAACTTCCTGCACATCTTGCAGAGCACGTCGAGTTTCACAGGCGGTGTATGGACAAGCATTATTCTGTTGGAACAACACATCACCTTCCTGTTACAAGAACATCTACATCTACATCCATACTCCGCAAGCCACCTGACGGTGTGTGGCGGAGGGTACCTTGAGTACCTCTATCGGTTCTCGCTTCTATTCCAGTCTCGTATGGTTCGTGGAAAGAAAGATTGTCGGTATGCCTCTAATCTCTCTGATTTTATCCTCATGGTCTCTTCACGAGATTACGTAAGGGGGGGGGGGGGCAATATACTGCTTGACTCCTCGGTGAAGGTATGTTCTCGAAACTTCAACAAAAGCCCGTACGGAGCTACTGACCGTCTCTCCTGCAGAGTCTTCCACTGGAGTTTGCCTATCATATCCGTAATGCTTTCGCGATTACTAAATGATCCTGTAACGAAGTGCGCTGCTCTCCGTTGGATCATCTCTATCTCTTCTATCAACCTTATCTGGTACGGATCCCACACTGCTGAGCAGTATTCAAGCAGTGGTCGAACAAGCGTACTGTAATCTACTTCCTTTGTTTTCGGATTGCATTTCCTTAGGATTCTTCCAATGACTCTCAGTCTGGCATCCGCTTTACTGACGATCAACTTTATATGATCATTCCATTTTAAATCACTCCCAATGCGTACACCCAGATAATTTATGGAATTAGCTGCTTCCAGTTGCTGACCTGCTATTTTGTAGCTGAATGATAAGGGATCTATCCTATGTATTCGCAGCACATTACACTTGTCTACATTGAGATTCAATTGCCATTCCCTGCACCATGCGTCAACTCGCTGCAGATCCTCCTGCATTTCAGTACAATTTTCCATTGTTACAACCTCTCGATACACCACAGCATCATCTGCAAAAGGCCTCAGTGAACTTCCGATGTTATCCACAAGGTCATGTATGTATATTGTGAATAGCAACGGTCCTATGACACTCCCCTCCGGCACACCTGAAATCACTCTTACTTCGGAAGACTTCTCTCCATTGAGAATGACAAGCTGCGTTCTGTTATCTTCAATCCAATCACACAATTGGTCTGATAGTCCATATGCTCTTACTTTGTTCATTAAGCGACTGTGGGGAACTGTATCGAACGCCTTACGGAAGTCAAGAAACACGGCATATACCTGGGAACCCGTGTCTATGGCTCTCTGAGTCTCGTGGACGAATAGCGCGAGCTGGGTTTCACACGATCGTCTTTTTCGAAACCCATGCTGATTCCTGCAAGTAGATTTCTAGTCTCCATAAAAGTCATTATCCTCTAACATAATACGTGTTCAAAAATTATACAACTGATCGACGTTAGAGATATAGGTCTATAGCTCTGCACATCTGTTCGACGCCCCTTCTTGAAAACGGGGATGACCTGTGCCTTTTCCAATCCTTTGGAACGCTACGCTCTTCTACAGACCTACGGTACACCGCTTCAAGAAGGGGGGAAAGTTCCTTCGCGTACTCTGTGTAAAATCGAACTGGTATCCTATCAGGTCCAGCGGCCTTTCCTCTTTTGATCGATTTTAATTGTTTCTCTATCCCTCTGTCGTCTATTTCGATATCTACCATTTTGTCATCTGACAAAAGAACGGCTCTAACAACATTCTGCACGTACCGAGCGCCGCTTAGTGTCCTCTCCAAAAACAACAAAGGTGAACCAGAATTTTTGCTTATTGCGCCACAGACCATAAGGTCTGAGACGGGTTCAGTGTGTATTGGGCGAATGCACTCTACGAGACAGAGCCGTTTGTGCGTACGACGTAGACCTGGTGAGCTATCAACATGCGTGTAGGCAAAATCTGCGTTCATCGCAGAAGACTAGGGCGCGCCAGTGGAGCCACGCACGTCGATGCTGTGGCGAGAGTGGAAGAAGGGCTAAAAGTGTGCTTGCCTGTAGTCCCACTGCTAAAAACCGGTTCGCACCATTTCGTGTCGACACGCCTGGGCTCACGAGCGTTCTTATCCACGCTGTGGTAGCTGTACGATCTGCTACTATTGACCTCACAATACGACGATCCTGGAGGCATCTGTGCTGCGTGGACATCCAGAATATCTTTTACGGGTGCGTGAATGTTCACCACTGATATCAGCATCAATGCCCAACTGACGCAGCACGCCCACCTTGTGCGGCATTCTCCGGAAGGACCATCCCGCAGGGTGTATACGCGGACAAAGAAAAAAAAATACATTTTCTCCCGGGTGAACATAGTTTTCCGCTGTTAACTGACCGTACATTTTCTCTCGTAACTGTGTAACTTATCCATCCTTTGAATAGTTATGGTTTTATACAAGGGCGTAGAATTTCCCGGCGCTTTGGAAAACAAAACACAGGGGGAAAAAAACGTTTTGGAAAGATATTTGATGTGCAGTAACATGTACGCTGCATATTTTCGTATTACGAAAGTATAAATTCGAATTCCACCAAACAGCGCATGTTACTTTCCGAAGCATTGGATTCGAGATTGCGGGGTAAGCCAGTCATAGCTCATGTCACGCGATTTTCACCAGCCGATGATACCAGGTATTCAGAGCTTATGACACGTGATGAAGTCAGCCAATAGCAACATCACTGTTAAGTAGCGCGAACACACAAACAGAAAAAGTTAATGGTTTAAATTAATATACATAGTGTTGCTACAAGAAAAGTAAAGCTTTCACTTACAATATTGGTCTATACGATTAATACGCTGGAAGAGAAGCTAAGCTTTCACATATAATGTTGGTCTTTTAAGCGCGTATTACAATTTAAGATATATCACACAAATGTGCCATCAAAATTTTTAATAACGATATAAATGTCTGTTCTTTTGGGCTCGAAATTCGTCTAAATGGCTTGTCATCATAGAGTTTATTTTTAAATGAGATTCAAACGCTCTTTGATTTAAGAAATTCATCGTACATTCTCGTACGTAGTTCAACTTGTGTAATATGAAATTTTCTTTGATATTAACGATTTTCAAACCACCATTCAGAATATTTTCCCGCGACCTGTTAGAAATAGGTTCGTTTCTGGAGTTGCCAGAGAGCGCTAGATGACAGGCGTCACCGCGCTTGCGCAGCTACGATGTCGTGGTGAGCCGTATGTTCGTAAGTGTAAAACATTAAAAGATCTTACATTAGGTCATAAAAGAAACAAGACATTCGAACCTGCGGCAGCCAACAGACACATTTCTGTAGCCAGAAGCGGGAGAAGGTACTACTAAACTACGCATGCGCATGATTCCGCTCGTAACTGCTAAAACGAATTTAATGTAAAAAGTTGTGACGTCACGCTCATCGGAGGCAATTTGTTGTTACGAATCATTGCATATTCTTCTTAAAGCCTTTGACAAATTTTGCTGTTGGCAGACCCTTGTATGAGCACTTTGTTTTGTTGATGTATATGGCGCCTTTACTTTGCAGTTTAAGTTTCATTTTCGTTTTTTTCACTCTTTCATATTTTATTGCTGAAGTATTGTTCTGCAGTAGCGGGATACAGTAATATTCTTTGTTAGAGTATCGGTTCTTACCAGTCAAAATTACAAAAATTTAACTGAAAACAATGAAAAATTCTCGTAATTCTAAAATATTCCCGGGTTTTTCCCGGTTTTCTCCCGGATGAAAAATTCCCGGATCTCCCTGTTGTCCCGGGTCGTATACACCCTGATCTCGCCACTCCAAAGGCCACAATTTGACCCTTTTAAAACTCGCTCAGTAGAACAGACACCACACACGTAATAGCAGAATTAATGTGTCGTGTTGCCTGTTTTCATTGTATGCTTGGAACACACTTGGTCACGAGGGCTGTCTTCACTGATTTACTTTCTCGTTCAGCGCGTCTTAATACCACCCGAACCACTAAGATGTGTAATTATTACTGAGCTCAGTAGGAAACACGAGTGCGTATTACTGCCCGATTGCCTAATTTATCCACACTTTTGCGCCAGTGAGCCTTCGGATGTGAGCATTCCCTATTAAAGGGTAGACACAGACTGTGCTCTAGTAGCTATGCGACTGCGCTATCTGTTGGCGGACGACGTTCGAACTTATCAATACACCTACTATCCCCCAGGTGGAATATCCTCTCATCGGATCAAAATCGACGTCTTTTCACGTGCACTATTTTTTTCCGGCAGTGTATTATGATCCCATAAGCCTTGGAAATGTTTTGGTACACTAGGTGTCATTATGCTTAACATTCTACTAAATACCATATGGGTGTAGTCTATTCTCTAGCTAGCCGTACTAGCCAGCTGGTTGTGTTATGAAGACGAAGAACTAAATGGTAAACGCTACTTTGTTCACGATGAAAACAAAAAAAAGCAATTTTAAGAACTAAATAAGAGAGGGTAAAAAAGAAAAGAGGAAGAGAGGAAAAGAGGAAAAAGTCATGTACGGCGACGCCCACTCGTCCGAAGTAAGACGCCAGCTCGCCCACTGAGTAGCATCTTCAATCAAGTGTGACTGTGCTGGGGCGGAGCAGTGAACGTAGAACCGGTGGCTGGCCGGCACGCGCGCGACCCGCCGTTGCCCTGGAGACGGCCCGGCCTCAGCGCAGCGCAGCGCCGCCCCTACCCCCACCCCCGCAAACCCCGCGTATCGATTGCGCGGGGCGTGTCGCCAGCTGATACCGCGGCGGAGACGAAGGCGACGCCCGGAACGCTCTTTAAAGCAAAAGAGTCCAGCGCGCGCCGGAGCCGCAGCCCACGTAAACAGTGCCGCTCTGTGTGGCTCGCGGCTTTACAGCCAAGTGCTCGCGCCGGCCTGCTGCGTCAGCGCCGGTTAGCACGGCACTCGATCCACATCAGAGGGCTACCGCACGCCGTGGTTGAGATAACAGAAGACACTGCTTACAAAAGCTAACGTCGCACGTCGCATCTGTCAAAGGAACAGCTTTCCTCACACCATGAACGAAGCACTGTCTCAGGCTCATTTCTTTGTCTTGCAACATTTCTAAGCCGATACATAGTTCGATATTTCCAATTCATTATTCGGAGCATTAGGACGCTACTGATAATCTCCGTGGAGTGAAACAGATGCAAATGTACAATTTCACGTACACGTAACGCCCATAGCAATTCATATGCTTTGTCCATATGGACTTGCGTCCATACGCTAATCACGATCAAAGAATAAGTTGTTGACGGGTTACGGAACAACATGAGGTTAAAACAACTAATTTCGCGAACATTACGCTTAAAAAACTGTGGGATTACAAAAATTCTGAAAATCAAAATATACATTTCGTAATAGTCAAAATAGAGTAAATTCATTTCCGACAGCAGAACAATTGGTGAAACTATGTGGATAATTGGCAGGCGATCACATTATTAACAAGGGGAGGGGCTGACGCGTGGGTCACCGATTTTCATCTAGTTTTGCAATAATGTGCTATATTTAAAACAAAGGGGCACGTGTTTTGGCTTTTTGCTAGACGCTTCTTAGTTTCTGAAAATAATCGCAGCAAAGTTAATGAAGGAAAATCGTATTTTCAATGCTACACACCGAAAGATTGTCTAAAAAGAAACATTTTTATTGATATGGGGTCTAAAGTTAATAATGTTTGAGTTATTAACGTTATTTTCTGTTTTCATGCTGTAAGAAGGGTACCTATCGTTCTATGAGCGCAGAAGAGCGAGGTCGGCAGTCGAGCAGTGGAGGCATTAGACTACCAATCCTTTGGTCGTGGTCTTATTTTCATTCGATTTTTTCACTGTATCTGATAATATTCTGTTAATGGAAATACCTTTCTTTTTCCCTTTTTTTGAAATAAAACATTGGGAGGTGTGATCATTAACCAAATAATTATATGTAACGTGAACGTCGTGATACAGGACGCGCTACGACAGAATTGCCGCAGATGATGATGCTCAAGGAACCTGCACCATTAAAGCGGTATCATCGAAATGTACCTCTTTTTTCCAATCGTATGACTTACCTACAGTTAAAGAATTTCATCGCAGTATTTCAAAATCATGCGACTTCACAGCAGAGCACATAATTACAAGGTATGAAATTATAATAAAATCCACACCTTTGCTGCTTACAGACGTTGATAAGTATCAACGGGGACAGTTGAAAAATGTGTGCCACGACCGAGACTCGAACCCGGGATCTCCGGTCGGGGCACACATTTTTCAACTATCCCCGTTGATATTTATCAACGCCTGTAAGCAGCTAAAGGTCTGGATTCCAATTTAATTTCATTCTTCGATAGCTGTAAGATCACCAATGGCATCTGTACAGATACCAGCTTCATAATTACAAGGTAGACTGGATGCTATCGGAATTCATGCGTCGGTCCATAAAAAGTTGTCCGCGTCTGTCTTTCAAGATACGCTTTTAATGCGCTTGGTACGCACCCAAATTGATAACTAACATTTGTTTTTAACAACGTGAACCGGATACTTTCCACGGACGATGATTCGCCTGTTTCTATGATAAGTTTCACCCCAATGATTGTGAGAACACTCACGAATAAACGATTAGTTAGGATTATGCAATAATATACTTCAGGTGTATTTTTGAGCTACGTATCACGATCAAAGTAACTAACAATTCATTATATAAACGTATCTGATTATTAGTCAGATCTCCCGATGTTCTACTTTAAAAAGAGCAAATAAAAGTATTCTGATTATCACGATATTGTCAGATACACCGAAAAAAATATAAAATGTAAAAATCCACGATCAAGAACAGAACACGGACGAGGAGTTTGGCGGTCTAATGCCTTGTCCGCTCGACCGCCGACCTCGCTCTGCTTGTTGCTTAGAAATAGGACTACTGCAAGTACAGCATGAACACACAGAAACGCTAATAACTGGAACATTGTTAATAGAAAGATTGTTTTTAGACGACATTTCGGTGTACAGCACTGAAAATACCACTTTCAGACAACTTTCACCTCAATTTTTCAAAAACAAGGGCTTGTCTAGCAATAAGCCGAAACACGTCCTAGTTTCAATATAGACTGTCCTTGGCAAACTTTATCTTAATCGGTGACCCGCACGTCAGACCTTCCCCTTGTAAGAAAGTGCTAAAGAAAGAAGAACAGGATTTAACGACATGGCCATAAAAGACTGAGCAAAAGCTCTAGATGGGGAAGGGAACCTGCCTCGCCTCGGCATTTGCTTGAAGCGATTCAGGGAAACCACGGAAAACCAAAATGCGGGTGGCCGGCTAGGGATTTTAACCGCTGCCCTTCCTAATGCGAGTCCAGTATCTAACCACTGCACCACCTCACTCGGTGAGACAGCTGTCTAGAGATCTGCCATATTCTTAGGTGGCGGATGCATCCCAGAATCTTGATGGCCAGTTTTTGCAGTGGACATCGTCTGCAAGAAATTCTACCGACAAAGGAGAAAAGTCCCATATGTATTATCTCGCCTAAAAGCCCCTGTATGTTTTGGACGCATCCGTCCAGTCACAAGAGGTGACACACCAAATACTCTTCAATTATTTAACGGCCGCCGATGAAACCACACGAGCAATAAACAAGACTCTAACATGTTCCTATGACTGTACGGAATATAATTTGTCATTCAGCGATATTGCGATGAGGAAATGCTTGTAATCTGAAATAGGATTCGTCAGTGAAGAACATATTCCTCGTTATTCATAGCGAAGTGGGTTACAACATACTTGTTTGAGAGATTCTCGGGTGTTGCTGATTAGCCTTATCAGGCTGGAATAATATGTACGGGAGACAAAAGATCCATCGAAGAACAGCGCGTTTCGTCACGGGTATTTTAACTGACGCAATAGAGTTACGGAAATGACCATAAAAGTCCAGTGGTAGACGACACAAAAGAGAGTTGTACGTCACCGAGATGTTTATAGTTTAAATTCCGGGAGTATACTTTCCACGAAGAATCGGGCAACACTACCTCTCGCATACGTCTCGTGGACTGACTACAACGAGAAAAAAAATCAGAAACTAGTGATCATATGGAGTTTGACCGATACTGCGCGCGTTATTCCCGGCTAGAACAGGAAAGGGGGTGGCAGTAATCAGAAGTACTCTCAGCCACACACCTTGAGGTGTCTTGCTAGGCAAAAGTTCAAATAGTCCGACCTTTACTTCCCGGATTCCACGAAAAATCAACACATTTATGCATTGTCGTCAGTGAGACACATGCTGCCAGACTGATGACACGCAAATCAACTGTTCTGGGCCTCGTCATTCCAGACATCGTTGGATTTCACCTTATAGTTCAGGCAAGATATTTTGCTATTGTGTATATTATTCTTTGGGGACCAAGTGCTGGCCTACGACAAACATTCCCCTATACTTACGAACTACCACCGAAGGCTCGAAATGTGACTTTCTTCCTCATTCAACGTTTATGACAGTATGGTCAATGTCTTATCTGCTACGACAATTCCAAGAAATGTTGCATGCAAAACTAGGTCAAAGTGGTGTCATAGTGGTACTAGGTCGTCTCCATACAGTACAGTCCCCACAAACTCCAACACACCACTGACACACAGCGGGTATCAAGCACTACTTAAAAACCCATCCAGTACTCTCCCAGTTCCGAAGCGTAAGTCTTTTTTGTAGAGACACCTAAACACGCGTTTAAAGTGATCCCTCGCCTTTCATTTCCAGTTTCCTTTTAGCCTTTATTATCAACGATTGCAGGCTAGAGTAGGTCAATATCCTAAAGTCATCATATGACACATTAAGAAGCTATTGCTGACACCATCCAGTAACTTTCTTTCGAGTACCTTTACCCATGAGACAGATGCTTTCGAAATCTCATCTTAATTTTACGTGATATTCGCTAATGAAGTCTTTAACAAGAAAAAATTAAAAAACGAATACGGAAAATTCGTTATGTACAATTTGAAACGGTCGCCGTATTTTGTTCACAACTGTCACACGTAAACCTTTTGGTGCTTCATAACAAAATGATTTTCTTTTTGTCCTAGGACTATAATGTTTCTGTTTCGACGACGCCTGTGAACTATATCCGTGCGTCTGATGAAAACATACTACCTGGACTATTAGCACTGCCAATAACCGTCGTACAACTGCGTGGGTTGCACTTTCTTTTAATGTTAAGAGGAAGAGAGCGACTGCAGTATCGCTCAAACGTCAACCGATATGCTAAGATCAAAACCAACAATTAAATCAGAGCCGTTTCTACAGCTACAGGACAGCAAACTATGCAGTGTACAATCAGGGTCGTATCTGGAATCCATAGACCCCTAGCTGAACCTGTGATGCGGGCCACATATGGGCAAATTTCATGGTATTGCTCAGAAAAAATTGCATTTTACAACAATTTTCGAATTAAAAGCCTATAACGCAGCGTTTAAGATTTATTATGTAATTCGTTGGCTATAGTGAATTGAGTTGCAGTATTGAGAGTGTTTGTCGTAGGCCAGTACAAAAAGTCCCCAAAAGTAACATTCCATAGCAGGAAGATATCTTGCCGTAACTATTAGGTGAAATCCAGCGATGACAGCAATGACACTGTCACGAGAGCGTACTTCTGCGTCTGGAGTATCTTCTTGGGTGACTTACTGTGCGTACGAGGCTCAGAACAGCTGATCTGTGCGTCAGTAGTCCGGCAGCTTGGATCTCATTGATGGCAATTCTGCAAAATGACGTCATTTAATCAGACGATTAACTGTCTGGTTATTTACTCATACTCTGTTTACAATTTTTTCCCTGTTCCCTAATATTTGACTGTTCTACAAAAGCAATGCTGCTGGGTACTTATGATCCGCGCTGAACTATCACAGCAGCCCGGTATGCCTAAGCTCCTATAAAAGATCTGGGCCACGGCTGTTAACTGGTCATCGAACCCAGCAGCTTCGTGTTCTGGGTGTCTGCAGCAGCTCACGCAACGCACAAAGAGCTTTTGTCGAGACAATAGTTAATGGAAGCACTAAGGACAGATAAGGGACACCACAGTCGACAAGAACGTACCGTTACCGTGTACGTCACCTGACTAGGCACGTCTGTAAACACCACGTGGACTCGTGAATTATTTGCAGCTTCAACGGCAGAGCAATCTCTTCCTTTTCAGCCCGTATCTTAATACTGTTTCTCTTGTCTGACACTGACATCTGCGTCAGAGGGTGAAAAGGCGCAGTTGTGAAGAAAAATAAATGTCAACATAATGGAGGCTAGCAAATGCGGGTAGAGTGCAAATCGATAACTCTGTCTCACGGTCTCTTTGTTCGTCATTGTTCAGAGTAATTGAGTCAAGAATCTTAAGAAAGTACTGCTCACACAACAATGAATTACCAAAATATAGAAATATTTCACGACTCATGAAGAAAATATTAGAAGTTTTGGAAATAAAGTAACAACGAAGTTTTCTTCAGAATTTGACCAACTATGGACCGTGTACAACTTAAGCGTTCTTGGCCATTCCTTTGCTCTGTGTCTAGAACCTCTTTATACTTTCATTTCTTTTCTTCCTCTTCTCCCATGAAATGTGATGAATGGACCATTTCTGTGGTTTCTCTCGAAGTCAATTTATGTTTTTTTTTACTTTGCTTCTGAATTATTCTGAATTTCTGATTGTTTTCAGTGTACTGACTGCTTTTTAATTATGTAATTGGAAATCCAATTTGAACCACTGCTTCCCAATTGTAACCATAATCTTTTCTATGTACATTTAGAATTCATCTTTTCTTCCAAATAGCAATTTTTATTTAAAATAAGACTCCATGCTTCGGAGTCGTCCTGCTCTTATAGTTGAATTACAGTGCCCGATTTTGGCCTTTTAGGATATCGCTCGTTTATTTCACCGGGTGTTTATAATTAAACTGCAGTTACTCACGGAGCTCCAGTGTGGGTTGAAATAATCTTACGGCAGGGAAACTTTGTAGATGTTCTAATACATTAATGCGGAACATATTTACGCTCGGAAGTAAGTCCCATTTTGATCATTAGGTGCTAATCTGCCGCTACACAGCATCACGCCAATAAATCCGGTGTGTTAGCAGCGGTTAATAATAAAATCAACATTTTCTGCTCACGTCCCGTTCCTAATCCACTACATATGAAAACATTTCTACGCGTCTTTCTTGCACACACAGCATCAGATTTGTACCTGTTTGCCAAAATTGGAATTATTTTTTTCCAGCATAAATCGGTTCCGCATTAACCCATTAGAATATCTACCAAGTTTCGCTGCCATACGATAATTACACTGGACCTCTGTGAGAAGCTGCACTTACATTAAAGTCACCCTGTGCCCGTTCCGTGTTAGTTTCTAAATAAAATCTACTTGTATGGCTCTTCCTTTGATTTCCTCCTTATCCAGTCGATTGTGCTACATCCTGTCTGAAGCGTCTGAATTTATATGTCTCCTAATATTCCTGTACTTTACCTGCAGTGCTTGTGTTATTACAACACAGAAAACGTAACAGAAAATCGAAGCGGTGAGTGCTATACTTTCAAGAAATTTATAGAACGGTCGAAAATGAAATAACGAAAACTATCTTGAAACATCTTTGGGGTAAAAACAGTTGACGTGCACCCGGATTCTATAGGTCAGGAAAGACTTGAAAAGAAACAAAATAAGTTCAATCCCGCGTCCGGCCATCCCGATTTAGGTTTTCCGTGATTTTCCTAAATCGCTCCAGGCAAATGCCGGGATGGTTCCTTTCAAATGGCACGGCCGACTTCCTTCCCCGTCCTTCCCTAATCCGATGAGACCGATGACCTCGCTGCCTGGTCTCCTCCTCCCCCCCCCCCCCCCAAAAAAAAAACAACAACAAGTTTTTAAAATTTAAAATTTCTAAGACAGGAAGGAAAACAAAACTGGCACAAACTGGTCTTGAGAAAGGAAGAAGTAACAGTCAAGGAATACAAGACGAAAAGAAAGGAACAACGAAAACTGAAATGAAGTTTAAATGTGATCTTTAGAAGGCCTTAACGCAGGAAAGATGATATACCTGTAGATATACGGCAACGGATATAGGCACCAGCCGTTGGAAAGTTGTGTGTGGCATACAGTCAGCCGGCGGCATTGACGATATTTACTCACCCGAGGATGACAAGCTCGCCATATTTCACTAGTGTCTTCGGCTTGTCTGACGGAGTCGGTTCTTGTTCTTCTAATATAGGTGGATCTGTACCATCGGACCTGAGAATGAAGAAAAATGAAATTAACAGCAATAATGTATTGTTTGGTACGCATCTTAAATTATCACAAAAATCATAAGTTGCATCCACGTTGCACTGACAATGACTGACATATATTCCCACATGTGAACAGTTCACTTCTTACTGAGATTAATCACTTGAAGCAAGAGGGCATGCTTCAAGAGATTAATTATTGTTTAATATATTATTTACAAATAACGTGTTGGTGTCATCTGCGACGACAATATAAGGACGAAAAAAAACAGATTGAAGAAATATATGAACGCGATCGTCACTAAAGCAAATGTTCGCTAAAACACCTGTTCTTTCTTTATTTGACTCTTTACTAAAGTACAGCATACAGGAACGAGTACTAAAGTTACTTCTTCGCGAGTAAAATGAGAAGAAGTGTTTTCTTCCTTCCTATGAAGCTTATGTGTGCAATTACTAGAAGAAACGTGACAGTGTAAATGTAAGTTACAGGTATTAATTCCTTAAAACACGGTGATTCAATCAAAAGCGTGTATATAGGGTGTCCCACGAGGAGTAGTCAGTATTCAGGAATATGTCAAAAATGCTCATTTGAAGCAAAGAAACTTTATATGTATATATGCCCTACTCCAAATGTTTTTGAAGGTAGAACACAATGAGATTATGGAGCTTATGACTTTAAAGATAACTGGTTTAAATTACATATAAGAAACAGAATGCAAGAAGTTATGCTCAATAGTTCATACAATGTTGATAGAATAAACAATTTTAGTGATCGGGGAGAAATCAAAATTGGTGTCCCACACAGTTCAATTTTGGGACCAACCATACCTATTGCTATAGCACGGAGGCATCCCGGGCAAAGAGGTAGTTTGGGCTAGAAAAAGCGTCGAAGAGGATGGATGGGAACACACACACACACACACACACACACACACACACACACACACACACACACACAAGCGCGCGCGCGCGCGCTCGCCACTAACGAAAAAACAAATTCACATTAAAAGTGATCTACTCAAAAGCAAATTCACATTAAACGTGATCTATCTCGGAAAACATTCGGATAGGTCATCTGTATATTTGCACAACGCCATCCCATGACTTGTTACCTCACTTTACGTGCCTTTTAGCGAGATAACAAGCAAACCAATGCAGTGGCTAGCTAGCAAAATGGTTCAAATGGCTCTGAGCACTATGGGACTTAACTTCTGAGGTCGTCAATCCCCTAGAACTTAGAACTACTTAAACCTAACTAACCTAAGGCCACCACATGCCCGAGGCAGGATTCGAACCTGCGACTGTAGCGGTCGCGCGGTTCCAGACTGAAGCGCCTAGACCCGGTCGGCCACTGCGGCCGGCGGCTAGCTAGCAGCTTCACACTTTACCTGCCGTTTTTGAAATACGATTATTATTTTTGTTTTTCCTTTATCTACCCGGATCCGTAGAAGATTCCTACACTAATGTTTTCCAGTGTATATTGAAATAACTTTGTCCTTGTTTGTCTACTAGTTGTATGTCTGGTAAACGAATTACAAAAAACGAATAAACAAATGGATAAATTATTGAAATCGTTTTCGGTGACATTCCTGTAGTGTATATTGATACATCATCAACTGCAATTTCCAGTTTTCGAAAAAGTGGTATGTTACGCGTGGTTTGCGCAAAATTATTGCCAACACGTGTAACCTTCAGCAGTGTTGAAGTTTCTTTCCCAAGTGAGAGTCATACGAAGAAATGTCATTGTGGCAAACCTGCATTCGCGCGATGCTCGTGGTTTTCGGAATTTCTGTGTTTCGATTGTTTCTGCGATCGCTGTCACCCATGGGAGTGCACCAAATCTTCCAGAGGAATCAACATATGAATAAAATATAAGAATTATGAACTGTTACACCTGTAACAATGAAATATAAGAGTACGATAATTTAAAAATATTACTACCGCTGAAAATATCAAACAATAAGTGTATGGCATCCATCGTGACACCAATTCGTAATTTTAAAATTACTACAACATTCTTGTATCCCCTAACTTAATAAGAAACATTCGTGTAGTAACCTTCTACGGATATGGGTAGATAAACGAAAGACACAACGAAAACAGTGGGTTTCGAACACGGAACGCAGAAGTGAAAGGCCGCCACGCTAGCCACTATGCCACCAGCTTGGCTTCGTTTGTTGCGCGCTAAAAGGATCTAAATTACGTGGAAAACTGGGACGATCTTTTTCTCAGAATCAGTGGAGTATATACGGATAAGTCGAGACACGTGTTCGCTTATTTTGGATCCTCTTCCACTGAGGAAACGTTCTGGGAAATCTAGTTATGGCACTTACCGTTTTCTCCTCGTTAGCCGAGGTCGCTAACGCACGCGTGCACACAGGCGCTCGACTAGGGGGTAGCCAGTTCGAAGTAATTTTCATTTGCGTGACAGTTGATGGAGTTCCGTTCGTCAGACTGTCCCTTTTGTGCTATCCGAGAGAAACAGGCTATGCGCCAGCACCGGGATTGAGCCTGTCGTCATGCGTAACAGAAGCTACAATCATAGTCATCCACGCAATTCAGATTCACCCATGACATTCTGAGAAGTCGAGCATATAACTCCGTCATTTCCCAGGCAGCAGTTGTGGGACTCTCGAATCACCCCTCAGTGCTCAGTTCCAGAGTATGAGACTGACTCACTTTATTCAGTACAGACAAGGAGACACCATATTCAACAATGTGAAAGTAAGAGAGGGAAGTATACAGAGGCAAAGCGTTTTTTATGATATTTTAGGTGGTGCTGGACCGTGATCCTTCAGAATATCAATTAAAAATACGGTTCTTTTAGTAGTATGGCTCACTGCCAGACAAAAATCTAAGAGACTGGCGGCGCTTCAGTAAACGGTCAGTCGGAAGAATTTTATCTGTCATTTCTTTCATCCTTGGCAATGTCTGCTAATGTGATAAAACGCCGAGTTGCGCCGTGGTTGAGAGTTCATGTTAACCTATAGGTACCATCACAGTATACTACCTCCAATCGGAGATGTACAAATCCTCCTCCTAGACGTGCACCGGAGCAGAATGGTTAAGGCAGGTCAACATGGGTTTCCGAAGGCTGGAAAGCTTTATGAGTCAGTTCTGCCTGCTGCACCTGCTAACAGGGCGTCTAGGCAGGTGCATGTCTGCGTTATTAGTTTCACTGCAGCTTATTTATCATAACGGTGGGACAAGCAAAATGAACATACCAAAATTAAAGAAGAACGAGGAGAAATTAAGATTTGGATACTATGTATCAGTCACGAAACACAACCCAAGCCCAAGAAGGGAAAAGTTTTTTGTGTGTGCATTAGGCACCTTTAAATAAATCGGAAGGTGTTTCGCAATGCAGAATCTATAAAAAGTTACTCAACACTCATTCGGGAACTTCGATTATGTTACGAACGTGTTTGTATATTTGACCAGCAGTTTCCTCACTACATAAATATTTTGAAGGACAAAAACTTAGTGGCTGCCCAGAGTGTGGAAATGTATACTAAGGACTTGAGGCCATTTAGCAGTAGATGGGCTTTCTAAATTTAGGGGAAACATTTCCTGAAATAGGAAGAAAAAATGGCCCAGTTGATATTAAGAACCACATCTTGGTGGTATGCAATTTAATGCCAAAAAAGCTTAGTCTGAAAAAAAAGCTGTTTCTTTCAGATATCTACTTTTTAGATTAAAATAATACGAAAAGCGAACTTCGTGTTTGATAAAATGCATTTGGGGAATTTAGAATGAACTATTTTGGCCACTTAGAATGAATTTAGCGAACCCGCAATACGCATCATGGTAACTGGGGTGATATTTGGTTGAGACTGGACTACCTAAAGTTTATTTCAGTTGGCACTGCAGTGCAACAGACGTCTTTAACTTCTTAGGTGCACACGGTGTCGACTTTCAGCAGTGGTTATGCTTACAACAGCAAACATGTCTTAATATAACCCGATTATGGTTCGGACTAAAAGGAGCCAGTAGTAATCGAAGGAGGGTGAAGTTACAGACAAAAACCATTCCTGTCGAAGTAAACAAATAGGCCCGAAATAGGCCGAAAAGGAGAAAAGGAAAACAACTGACAAATAAAATGCACCATTTTCTGATGCACAATGACCCAAAATTAACATATATTTCATTGAGCCTCATCTCATGATACTCGTAAAAGACGACTTCCGAACCCTAGTCGTAAAACTACAACGAAACCTCTGCCACCAATAGGATCGATGTGATGTTCACATCACACTTCGTGTTTATTACAGCTTTACCTTTTATTAGGAGAGCACTCACTACCTGCTTCAAATCAACTGCAGATATTGCCTATACTACGCCTTTTCTTGGAGTAGTACTGCGCGGTAGGGAATCTTTACCGTAAAGGACTGACGAAGTACATCGAAAAAGTTCAGAGAAGGTTAGCCCGTTCTGCATATTTACGAAATAGGGGAGAGAGAGAATCGCGGATATGATACGTGAGTTGGGGCGCAATCATTAAAAACACAGGCTTTTTCATCGCGAAACTGCGATCATCGTCTTTCTCCACCAAACGCCAAAATATTTTGCCAATTGGCACCTACATAGGGACAAATGACCACCGTGTTAAAATAAGACAAATCAAAGCTCACATGGAAATATTTAGGTGTTCGTTCTTCCCACGTGCAATTCTATAGTGGAAAGGTAGAGAGGTCTGATAGTAGTTTGTACACCCTCTGCCCTCTCAGTTTTGAAGTAATGATAGATACTGTCATGGGGAAAGGTGTTCATACACTGTCGTTCATACAGAATAAAATTTTTTTATTAGAGCTAGACATAATCAGATATGTTACTTGGAACACTAACAGTATGGGGGTTTCCTTGCGATTCCGTTAAACGTAAAAGGATTAACTAAATTAACCTTCCGCAAAAACTACACATATATTCTTTACCAGCTGGCTTCACACAGTGGGGGAAAAAGTTTTCATACATACAAAGAAAACTACAATGAAGGATACATTAATACAATGACGATCTTAATACTTTGTAGGGATTCCTCTTGTATGTCTCACTTCTTTTAACATCTTTGGCATGGGATGAAACAGTGTTTTTTTTTTTGTTAGTCTCAGAGGAAATACTTATCGATTCTTGTTGCGGACACGGTTTCAGAGCAATCTTACTTTGTATTTCAGGTTTTCTAACCATTCTTGCAAGCATACTTCAAAGATGTTCAGTTGGACTGAGGTGTGCGCTGTGTGTTGGAAACTTGGGAAGTATGGTACAACAACCACAGACGAACAATTTCCGCTGTATTCTTAGGGTCACTGTTTTCTTGAAAGTAGTCTTTTTCTTTTGCAGATTTTCCCTCAGGATATTTGAATACTGAAATCTATCCAAGTTATCTTCAACAAAAACAATCTGCCCAACACAAGTTTTGACCCTACATCCTCATAACATATTTCCTCTACCGCCGTACTTTAATGTGGGTTGAATGTGTGTGGTACATAGCTCAGTATTCGGTCGTCTTAACACCAAAATTTTGCTATTATCTACAAAATTATATCTACTTTCATATGTGAATAGTACATTGCCTCAGAAACTTGCTTATATGCTCTCGAGCAGATTCAAGTCTCGATTTCTCGTTCTTGCTGACATACGATTTTATTCTAGGTACCCTAGCTCCATAATCTGCACTAATTAAAATAGAGCGACCAGCCCTTGGTGTGATTACCTTCCTGAACTGATTATTTACATGCGCGATCAGTGCAGAAGCTGTCAAGCTAGGATCATTTTTGACATCCCTTATGAACATATTTCGTTGTCTTTACGTTACCTTCTGCGCTCAGCCTCTTCTTTCAATATTAATGAGAGTTCTTTCTCTAAATCGCGATACTACGGACTGCACGACTGCTTGGCTTCTTCGAATAGTATCAGCTATTTCTGAATATAGATTTTCCCCTTTCATATTGAGAGATAACTATTTGCCTTTACTGTACAATTGTTTGCTTCCATTTGCGTCGCATTTCGCTGTCGCATGGCATTCACCGCATATCAGAACCAACATGCACGTGGTGCAGCTTGCCACTGAAGGCCTTCCTTGCTGCAGAGGGTTCGTTAATCATTTCCGTGTTTACATTTCTAGTACTTCATGAGTACTTTTACTCCTACTGTGTGAAGCTAGGTGGTACAGAATTTTTATTTACTTGTTGCAGAAGGCCAAGTTAGTTAAATCTTTTATATGTTCCGATTAGGAAGGAAACCTCATACTGTTAGCTTACCAAATTACATTTCTGTTTGTTATCTGTAGTTCTAGTAAGGAAAGTTATTCTACATGAACAACGGTCTATGAATACTTTTTTCCAAGTCTTTCGATAGGAATCCAAGATGGAGCTCCCTGGAAAAGTGGCCGTGCGTGCTACCAGCTCGCGGCGTTGTTTACTGTGCGCCGCCGCATTATACCAGCGCGGGCTCCGCGGAACTGAAAAGCAAGCGCGAGGAAGGCGGGCGTCCGTGTTGTTGCCGCTTCCGGGAAAACAAAGGCGGCTGCTCGGGACGTGACTCAACGCCGCTCAGCCGCGCTGCTGAGTCAGCCGGTGTCCTCAACCCTCGGCAGAGTGCTGCGTAATTACCGCCCGCTCTGCAAGGTTACAAGGAATTTTAATTTCTGTTCTTACAAATGAGTGTTCCAAGGCTCAACTAACAAATTCCTCGCAAGATATGTCTTTCCTGTAACAGCTCTGACGAATTCGCTCCGTCAAAATTCCCACTCATACCACCAGTGTATGAACTCGTATTTCTAAGTGCACTGACGGCACTACAATCTATTACCGATAAGAGGAAATTGCGGAGAAATGGTCCAGCCACAGCCTAGAGAGTTGGTTCCAGAATGAACTTCCACTCTGCAGCCGAGTGCGCGCTGATTTGAAACTTCCTGGCAGATTCAACTGTATTCTGGACCGGAACTCTGATCTGGGACCTTTTCCTTTCGCCAGAAACTGCTCTACTAATTGAGCTATCCATGCACGACTTACCGCTTTCAAATGGTTCAAGTGGCTCTGAGCACTATGGGACTTCACTTCTAAGGGCATCAGTCCCCTAGAACTTCGAACTACTTAAACCTAACTAACCTAAGGACATCACACACATCCATGCCCGAGGCAGGATTCGAACCTGCGACCGTAGCGGTCGCGCGGCTCCAGACTGTAGCGCCTAGAACCGCTCGGCCACAACGGCCGGCTCTTACCGCTCTACTTCCGCCACTACCTCTCTTTTACCTTGCAAATTTCACTATAGCTAAGATCTTTATCCTTTACTTATCACTTCTTTTATCTATGACAATGTTAGGCAATGAGGAAAATGCCGAGTTCGGGATCCACATTGAAGCGGAAGTTTCCCTAAAACTGGCTGGGTTAGTCATTTCAAAGGTCAGAGGAACCCAATGGCATACTATTTCCAATAGGACCATGCGCAGTAAAGCACTGTGGTGTCCAAATTAACCCTCGGACTGATACAAGCTCAATCTATTAACACTCTGCACTCCGTTCTCGTGGATATCCTGCGGGCATAGCACTCCTGGAAGAAAAAACGTTCCTTCCCGGTCTTAAATTCCTTTCCCGATTTTAATTTACTTTCTTCCCCGAGCGCTAGTCCCTCGAAGTAAGCAGGAGTACTTCTGTTCAGTTTGGGAGGTAAGAGATGTAGCACTGGCGGCAGAAAAGCTGTGAACGAGGGTCGTGACTCTTTCTTAGACAGTTCATTCGGTAGAGCATTTACCTGCGACGGGCAGAAGTCTGAAGTTAGAGTCTGGAGGCAGCACCCAGTTTTAATCTGCTAGCAAGTTTCGAATTAGCGTACATTTCCCACTGCAGAGTGAAAAATAATGTTGTGTTTATTTAGATTGCCATCATTTGCAGTGCAGGGCGGACGCTTCAACGTGGCCCTTTTAGGTAGAGAGAACTATGGCTGCATGAGACGCTGGTAGAGGTCACGCCTCTATTACCCAGTTTCCGACACTTCGAAGCAATTGCGCGGCATCCGTTACAAACTACTTTGTGTATTCCGTTTGAAGCTGCTCCTTTTCTTATTCTGCAGAGAGTGAAGAAACTGACCCATCATGGACTTCGAGCATGAATCTCACGACAACAGTAGTGATTATGCTTCTCCGAAACTAGACCTGACACGCGGTCATAGCCATCGCCAAGGTACTGATTTATGCTACCAGCCCTGCGACGGGGCCGCGGGACTGTGTCGATTTAAGCTATCATCATTGTTCACCCTCGAGACTGACTGGCACGTTTAAGATGATCTCACTATAGCTGTTATACTCGTACTAACCACCCACGACATTACTGCACTTTGCCTCCAATGCCCGTCATCGGGAATACGCGGTGTTACAGGAAACAGGGTGGCGACCGAGGAAAACACATCACCCATCGCATTGTGAAAGATTTCAAGAGAGTTGTGAATATACTAACTAGGGATTCAACGTGTCCTCTTGAAACATAAATACATAAATTCACAATGAGCCAACAGGAGCACGGTCACTCCCAAGTGCAACATTATGGTCGAGCTTATGCAGTTCCACTAACAATGTTAACAGTGTTACTGTGCGAGAGGCTTGGGACTGGTGACTCAATAATAATTCAAAAATTCTCCTTTCCGATGAGAGGCGGGGTCACTGTCTCCATGTTCACTTGAGCATCGCTAACATTAAACTTGCTCTTGAGTCACGGTAATATTACTGTGCGCAGTGCAATTTCTTGCATGGGTTGTCCTACCAGCAGGTAACGCAACTGATTTCGTCGGGTGTCGCATTGTAGGCTGTGTATGTTCTTAATAGAAAGATGACATTGAGATCTGGGATGGAGACAAATGAAGTATGACAAAGATTAAATGTTTATTAACCTGTGCTAACAAATACGGGAAAAAAACTGTCAACTTCAAAACTTGCGAAGAGGAGTAATAAGCACCGACGAATAGTGATGCTTCTTTGTACAGAAAATCGAAACGCATCTGGCGTAATGCAATATCCGCCCAAGACGGAAAAAAATAGTAATTAACTTAAAGATCTTCACTGCGACTGGTGGCTCAGTGGGTAAGTGCTAGACTACAAATCCTAAAGGTCTGTGTGACGATGCCCAGTTATAGCTAAGATCTTTATCTCTTACTTATCACTTCTTTTATCTATGACAATGTTAGGCAATGAGGAAAATGCAGAGTTCGGGACCCACGTTAAAGTGGAAGTTTCCCTAAAACTGACTGGGTTAGTCAGTTCGAAGGTCAGAGGAACGCAATGGCATAACATTTCGAATAGGACCATGCGTAGTAAAGCACTGTGGTATTCAAATTAACCCTCGGACTGATACAAGCTCAGTTTATTAACACTCCGCACTCCTTGTTTTTCAAGCCCCAGCGGCCCCCTTTCCAGTAGGGTTGTCAAAACTGTAAATAAGGCAACGGAAGGCTGTTCTTCGTCGAAGGCTGCTTTGTGGGCCAGGTCGAGGACTACGGTCAGGTACGACGTCTCATTATCGTCAGTCGTCGTTTTACCACTGCACAACTGCGTACGTATTTCCAGCAGATATCGCGATCGTCCTTGGAAACAAGCACGTAGCATCTGCCACGTAAAATTACGCGACAGGTGAGTACCGAAGGTATCTTCCACCAACAAATTGAAAGCCATCTATAGTAATACTATGTACCACTTGGGAAGTATTAACATTACGGCGAACAACAACTCCTTGGACACGAACGTCACTTGCGAACAAGAATCGGTTGCTTACTTCCATACCGGAAGGCAGGCAGATGTCGTTGCATCGGCGTCATAGTTGACCTTCCTGCACGATCATGGTCCGAGAGGGTCTACATCTACATTTATACTCCGCAAGCCACCCAACGGTGTGTGGCGGAGGACACTTTTAAGTGCCACAGGCATTACCTCCCTTTTCTGTTCCAGTCGCGTATGGTTCGCGGGAAGAACGACTGTCGAAGCCTCCGTGCACGCTCGAATCTCTCTAATTTTACATTCGTGATCTCCTCGGAAGGTATAAGTAGGGGGAAGCAATATATTCGATACCTCATCTGGAAACGCACCCTCTCGAAACCTGGACAGCAAGCTACACCGCGATGCAGAGCGCCTCTCTTTCAGAGTCTGCCACTTGAGTTTGCTAAACATCTCCGTAACGCTATCACGCTTACCAAATAACCCTGTGACGAAACGCGCCGCTCTTCTTTGGATCTTCTCTATCTCCTCTGTCAACCCGACCTGGTACGGATCCCACACTGATGAGCATACTGAAGTATAGGTCGAACAAATGTTTTGTAAGCCACCTGCTTTGTTGATGGACTACATTTTCTAAGGACTCTCCCACTGAATCTCAACCTGGTACCCGCCTTACCAACAATTAATTTTATATGATCATTCCACTTCAAATCGTTCCGTACACATACTCCCAGATATTTTGCAGAAGTAACTGCTACCAGTGTTTGTTCTATCATATAATCATACAATAAACGATCATTCTTTCTTGGTGCAATGGTAAGAAATTTTGAGAGCGATGGCTCAATCCTCCAGTCCGGTCATCCAGATTTAGCTTTTCTTTGGTTTCCCTAGATGGCTTTAACCAAATACCGGGATGGTTCCTCTGAGAACGACATGGACTATTTCCTTACCCATCCTTTCCCGAGTCAAGTTTGTGCTTAGTCTGCCATAACCTGGTAGTCGGCGGGACGTTGAAGTTAAATCTTCCTTCCTTCTGTTAAGACTGCATCGACGCAGGAATGGATGTGTACTGTGCCCTGCTAATAGAAGAGTATTTCCTTGTTTACGTGTAGGTAAATTGAAGGTGGATTTAGGGGGGGGGGGGGGGGGGGAAAGGAATGAAAGTGGAAGGGATTACTGATGTCAGCTGCATCGAGACATTATGCGGAATCAGCGGCGGCGAGTGAAAATTTGTGCCAGACCGGGATTCGAACACGAGCTCTCCTACTTACTAGACAGGTGCGTTAACCACTGTGCCATCCGGAACACAGTGTTATCGCAACTGTGTTGACTATCTCGGCACGCCTCACGGCCGATCCACATTCCCACGGAGCGCCACGTATCTGCAGTCCCTGTGAACTTCCTCCATGTTCGCTACTCCGAGATTCCGCTCGAAACAACCTAATTCGCAAACGAGCGCGGACACAGTGGGGATCACATCCACAAACTATTCGCTGTTCTGCAATGGCATTGTGCTTTTCTACTGCTGAATATGCTTCTCCAGTCTTGTACAGGTCATTTCATGCCAGGCAAGTAGACATTGCTCTCAACGAACCCTGCAGGTTGATCGCAGGTTGCTTAAGACCTACCCCAGCCGGCCGAAGTGGCCGTGCGGTTAAAGGCGCTGCAGTTTCGAACCGCAAGACCGCTACGGTCGCAGGTTCGAATCCTGCCTCGGGCATGGATGTTTGTGATGTCCTTAGGTTAGTTAGGTTTAACTAGTTCTAAGTTCTAGGGGACTAATGACCTCAGCAGTTGAGTCCCATAGTGCTCAGAGCCATTTGAACCTACCCCAACTGATAAGCTCTACTGCCTGGCTGGAATAGTGCCACCATGGATACGCAGAACAGTGGCTGCCAACAAGGAGAGACAAAGTGGAACAGGACAATGCCCATCCACGGCACGGACATAATCCACCACAGCAACGGCAGAGATCGCGAAATAGCTATCCGAGAAGCTCACCATTTCACCAGAGAAGGCAAGGCTGGAGTTATGGAAGAAGTCGACACCTCACCTGCAGACGCCAGAAGCTGAAGAACTACCACCTGGACACAACGAGAGCTGGCTGGTGTGGAAATCTTTAAACAGATTACGATCAGGAGTTGGACGATCCACAGACAACCTGAAGGGATGGGGCTTCATAACAGAAGATACATCCTGTGATTGTGGACAAGAACAAACCACAAGCCACATGCCCCAGTGCCTTTTGTGCCCAACATCCTGCACGGAGATTGATCTCCTGCAAGCCACTCCAAGCGCCTTGGAGGTTGCAAAGTACTGGGCACATGTAATATAAATCCAATTTCTGTTTATATATGTACATATTTAATGATGTGTATGGCTACTGTAAATGTGTGTGTGTTTCTGATTCGAGAATAATAATAGAATCCTCGTTTATTTCCAGCCAACAGATGAAACGCCGAATTTTAGAATAGCTATATTTTTGTTTTTAGATCTCACTTGCACATTTTTTTAGTATGCACTTCTGTTTTGTTCCAGTACAGATATGAGTGGTTGCTTAGGTAACTATATAGATTCGAGGATGGTCGGACGTGATCGTAAAAAAAGGTGTAACTAATACGGAAAAATTTATATACATTTTAAATAGCTACACAGTTGTTAAAATGTCTCGCCACCCATGTGTATGTTACAGCGGATATTCTGAATTACGATCCTAACTGTGAAATAGCACGGATATCGCACAGCGCCGTTCTAAACATGAAGAGCGAATGGTCAGCACTGGGTGTTGTAACGTGTGCTGAGCCAGATATCGGCCACTACTGTCTCTCTACGTGTACTGCACACATCTACACTATATATAAGTCCTATGATGGATGAGTAGCAGAGGGAAATTTGATTCCAGCTGTCGCTTTGCCTCTTCCATGTTCCAGCTGCAAATGGTGCGGAGAAGTGAGTTTGTTGGTAAGCCTGAGCTCGTATCGCTGTCATTTTTACCTTCACGATCTTTTTCACGGGATATACGCAGGGGGAAGCGGTATATTGGTTGACTGCTCTACTAGCTTACGCTCGCGGTATTTCACCATTAAACACACGCGGACACAGAACACGACACTTTCAGTATTTGTCACTGTTGTTAGATGAGCATCTCCGTGGCGATTTCTTACTAAACGAATCTGTGACGAAACGCGCTGGTCTTCTTTGTATCTTATGTACCATTACAGCTTCCGCTGGAATTAGTCTAAGCCAAATTCTCAAAGTCCTGATTTTTTTTCATCTACGCATATTGGGAAAGTTTTCTATCCTGTTCACATTTCTGCAATGAAGAAATGCGCATAGACGAATGCTGCAAGTCTGCTGCTAGGGATACGAATCATTGTGCAAGGAATATTGATATCGAAGTTAATTCAACGTTATGGTGTTTTATTTCCAATGATACTCAGCGGAAAACTGTTTCAATAAATTTTTCCATGGAACTCATATCATTTATTGAGCAACTGCTCAAAAAGAAGGGGGGGGGGGGGAGAGGGAGGGGGAGAGAGAGAGAGAGAGAGAGAGAGAGAGAGAGAGAGAGAGACTGCGGTGACGTAGGGAAAGAGGTGTAGTGACCGATATTTCTCTCTTAGTGTTGCTGGAGTGCTAATGGAATGTGCACGTTGCTGGCCATCTATCAGGTGCTGTCCTATTTGCGTTGGTACCGAACCGCGAACTGTAATTATGACCGACATGTGTTGACTCACTCCCGTTAATGATAACGGCAGCACTCACCGCTGCCTCTCAGGTGTCACTGCGTGTGCACCGCTGGTAAAAGTTGGGGGAGAAAAAGACAGTACGTTTTCCCGGCTGAAGTAGATAACATTTCCCTAGTCGCTGTTAACGTAAGAGGGTGAATGTCCACGAAATAGTATGGCATTTTAAGTGGTACGGTACATGATAAATGTTGTTGTTGTGGCATTTTTATAGGAATTTGGCAGTATGTGCAAAGCACGCAGTTATCTGTCTGTCGCCAGTTCTCGTAAGTAATCGGTGTCAGACATTCCTAGAATTGATTATGTATCGTGCAATGATGAAACATTTTCAACCTGGACCTACAAATAAAAAGAGCGGAAGAAAATTCATACGGATACATCACCAGCACTCGAAATCTTTTATTTGTGGACAAATGAAAAAAATCTTAGGAGGGCTCCAGAATTTTCCTTTACCGAGCGCCTTATTAAGGTTCAGTACGAAGAAATGATTGAAAAAATTTCACAGTATTATCACAAAAATCTGCGCGTTACAATTCGAGAGACTACAAGGAAAGTAACCATTAGTATGAAGGGGAATACAGTAATCTAAATTAAGCTTTGTTTACGAAGAAATTTTGAGCTCGCTTGGTGCGACGTTTTGTTGACTCCGCACATAAAAACGATCGAAGCGGGAAGTACTCGTATTTAGATTTGACACCGAACGCGTGTCACTGCACCCTGGAGACAAAACCATAGATAAGACAACGGGTTGTTGAGTGTGGAAGTGCTCTGCTGAAGTGAGAAGTTTTGTAAGCGGGATTTTCTTTTCTCACAGTGTATCTGACACTATTTGGTGAGGTATCTGGCTGCGCGCGCTACGATGGAAGAAGAAGACGAAGACGACGTTGCACAAAACTAGGTCCTTTCCTACTTTGTACTCCAAAACTGACCTCACGTGACACATTTCTGTTAGTTTGCCTCAGGCCACGACAAGGTAAGAATAAATTGTTGCCGAAGAGTTATGCAAAGCTAGTCTCTCACAAGCTGTTCATTTTACGACAAATTTCCGTTTCTGAAGAGCTAAAAATGAGAACAGATGGAAAACCTGTTCATTAAAGATAATAGTACTGCCACAATGGCGAAATACGCTGAGAATGCCATGAAACAATTCAAAATGCCGATGATAATTTTTTAAAGACAACATGAAACTGGTGTTTCGGGGAAAGAATAAGCCATAGTAAAAATGTTGTGATGGATATTCATTTCCGGTAATTAGACTGTCGCTTCCCATTCGAATATACCGTGGTGTGGGGTGGATTTTCATGCTACTGCTAATGTAACCGTTGGGCAACTAAAGATTAGTTCACAAAAAGATTAGTTGTCCAATGGTTACATTACCAGTAGCATGAAAATCCACTCCACACCACGGTATATTTGAATGGAAAGCGACAGTCTAATTACCGGAAATGAATATCCATAACAACATTTTTACTATGGCCTATTCTTTCCACGCAACACCAGTTTCATGTTTTCTTTAAAAAATTATCATCGGCATTTTGAATGGTTTCATGGCATTCTCCGCGTATTTCGCCATTGTTCCAGTACTATTATCTTTTTACACTTAATGCCTTAAACGTTCTTCATGATGTCTATCATGTTTAATTTTTGTACGTACGATTATTTTTTTTATATACTAGTGCTTCCAGCGTAACGTATCCTACTTTCCGACGCCACAATGCATCTAACACTAATCTGTCTCTTCTTCTGGCGCGCGCACGTGTGTGCGCGTGTGTTATTGTTGATCCGTTATAGTATTGCCTTACGTTTAATATTTAGCTATTTACAGTGACTTCTAATCGGAATAGTATTGATCACGAAACCAATTCGGTACATGTGTGTCTTCAATCTCTTTTTTGAGGACGATGATGCCGCATTGTATAATTTGACTCTTCTAATAGAACTCAGGAAATGGGAAACCCTCAGGTAATTTTTAAAGAACATGGTGAATACAACCCAAGTCGAATTTCGCTAATTTGTACAAACTAGTCACCAGCGATGATATTAACGGTCTTATGGCTAGATAAATTTTCAGTCTTAATTTTTGTGTTACAGATCGATTTTCATACCCTAGTGTTACTGACTACGCGCCAAGCTTTCTCGTTATAGCGTTAACTTCGACTCCGGAAGACGTCAACCAACAAAACTTAAGATGGAGTGGGGAAAATAAAAGCCAAGCAGAGCACGTAAGGTCTTTCGTATTAGCTCTAATGCATTATTTTATTTATTTTGGGGCATCAGTCTTATAACTGGTGTTCCACGGCCCACCACGAATTGCTCCTCTATTCCAACCTCTTTAGGCCAGAGTGGCACTTACGTCTCATCATCAATCGTTTGTCGGGTACATTCTCATATCTGGCTTCCTCTACAATTTTTACCCTCTGTACCTCACTCTAGTACAGTGGAGGTTATTCCCTGATGTGTTAATTCGTAACCTGTCCTGTTCCTTACTCTTGTCGATGCATTCCAAATGCTCCTCTCCTCGATTCTGCAGAAAACCACCTTGTTTCTTATCAGTCCATCTAATTTTCAATATCCTTTAATAGCACCCGATCACAAATGATTCGAATCTCTTTTTCCCAGGGGATTATATAGATAAGTTAAAACTGTAAAGGAAAGATAAATGTACATTCCCCATTTAACTCATTCGTAAATATTTTCATCCATGTGCTGGTTGCTCTTAGCAGTTGGCCCCCGCGACGCTAGTTTCAGCCAAGTACGTGCTCGTGTTTGACTCTTGACATTTTGGCCCATGAAAAGCCCGAAGATCGCGCGACTGAGAGAGCCCCGAACCTCAGTAATTGCTGAGACTCAACACTATGAAAGGTTTAGCGTCACCTTTGACAGACATACATGTTCAAAGGATATCACAGCCACGTGTCGCGGAAGTATTCAATTCGCTGCCAAACAAAAGTTTTATTTTACTTATATCGTAGCAAAACCTACTTCCAGTTTTCAGCTAAGTACTGCGTCATTTACGAATTACTCCAGGCACATGACTACCATAGCATTATAAGAGCCTTTCCTCATCTTTAGTAGTAACAATTTAGACTGACAGGACAGGTGTTTCAGAGAGTTGAAAATTTCACATATAGGACGGGGATAAACTATATAAAATATAATACATATACGACCAGCTGAAACAATATGAAACGTGGAACGTTAATATAGTCCATATCGTAGCTCTGTGTTCGGTAGGTGATTCGAAAAAATAGTTCAAATGGTACTAATCACTTTGGGACGTAACATCTGAGGTCATCAGTCCCCTAGACTTATAACTACTTAAATCTAACTAACCTAAGGACATCACACACATCCATGCCCGAGGCAGAATTCGAACCTGCGACCGTGGTAGCAGCGCGGTTCCGGACTGAAACGCCTAGAACCGCTCAGTCACAGCAGCCGGCTTAGGTGAATCGAAAATATTGGGCAACAGCTCGGAATAGGATTGTTGTTGTTGTTGTTGTTGTTGTCTTCAGTCCTGAGACTGGTTTGATGCAGCTCTCCATGCTACTCTATCCTGTGCAAGCTTCTTCATCTCCCACTACCTACTGCAACCTACATCCTTCTGAATCTGCTTAGTGTATTCATCTCTTGGTCTCCCCCTATGATTTTTACCCTCCACGCTGCCCTCCAATACTAAATTGGTGATCCCTTGATGCCTCAGAACATGTCCTACCAACCGATCCCTTCTTCTGGTCAAGTTGTGCCACAAACTTCTCTTCTCCCCAATCCTATTCAATACTTCATCATTAGTTATGTGATCTACCCATCTAATCTTCAGCATTCTTCTGTAGCACCACATTTCAAAAGCTTCTATTCTCTTCTTGTCCAAAGTATTTACCGTCCATGTTTCACTTCCATACATGGCTACACTCCATACAAATACTTTCAGAAATAACTTCCTGACACTTAAATCTATAGTCGATGTTAACAAATTTCTCTTCTTCAGAAACGCTTTCCTTGCCATTGCCAGTCTACATTTTATATCCTCTCTACTTCGTCCATCATCAGTTATTTTGCTCCCCAAATAGCAAAACTCCTTTACTACTTTAAGTGTCTCATTTCCTAATCTAATACCCTCAGCATCACCCGACTTAACTCGACTACATTCCATTATCCTCGTTTTGCTTTTGTTGACGTTCATCTTATATCCTCCCTTCAAGACACCATCCATTCCGTTCAACTGCTCTTCCAAGTCCTTTGCTGTCTCTGACAGAATTACAATGTCTCTCTGACAGAATTACATCATTGCAAAAATACAAAGTACGGGTGTATGTGGGAATGGAAGATGAGGTAACTGTTCACTAAATTCTCTTGCTTCTTCTAAGAACGGTTCACTACGCCTCGAGCCAAAATTTCCACCAGAATGTTATTTACAGCTTGCGGCTGCAATGCATACACTTGGTGTTTTACACGTTTCCACAACTCGCGGAACAAGACAAACTTCGTCACTGACAGTTGGAGCGTAAACAGCCCGCGTGTAACTGAATCCTTTCATTGAAATTAAGTCGACACTGTGAAGGCCAAGCAACTTATCGACCTCCATGTAATGTCTAGTGTAGTACGCGATACGTGTGCTTTGTGGAGCGCAAAAATGTGCACAGCGGACATCGCGTGTGAATTACATCGACGGACTACTAGTGGTATGCCATTCACAATGCTTCATCAAGCTTTAAGAACCTACTGGAGCCCAGAGGTAAAATATTGCCTCCTAACTCAAAATCAAATTTCCTCATATCCATGTTGATGTACAGTTGAATTATTTTCAAGATGACTGATTAGTTTCATAAACATTTATATCAGTTTTCGAGATATGTCATGCACCATGATTTTTATGACAAAAGTATTTTTCACTTTACCATACCTCGGAGATGGTGTCTCTGAACATCTAGGCATTAGGGCCCGTAAATATTTTCTATGGGCGAGCGAGATGAAAAAATAATTTTATTCCTACGTTAAAACACCACCAGTAGATACGATAAGGTAATTTTCGATATAAGATCCAATAACACGAAAATCTTTTAAAAATTGTGGCTGGTTGACTAGTAAAAATATGAAGGACCCAATAGTCTGGAAAATTTTAATAATCTGGATGCATGTGTGGCTAATAACATATACACAAGCTAGCATGTTTACATACACTACTTCAAAAGATACTGAATTAGTCAAAAGATAAAATAATGCAATCGTGAAATAAACCTTGTCTGAAAATGACTGTGGCCATTAAAAAAAAGAATAACAGCCAGTTAGGGCAGTATTTAAGATCCAGACAGTCCTAAAGTGAAACTATGGGGCAGGCGATATCGGAGGAAATTTTTTCAACCAGCAAATGTATTTTAGAAAATGAGAAACGTAACGCAACGCGTAAGGTATATTATTTAACTGCATAAAAAATTAACATGCACAATCTTTTGGACTTTGTATCTATCCCGCACTTCTGAGTAAATCGGCTTCCTGCGCTGTTCCTCCTCCCTCCTCAAAACACACGCACAACACACGAAAATACCGTCAACAGAAGTCTGACATCACGGGCCACTCCCCAGACATGAAAGAAATTAGTACTACATGAAATGGTGGCAGAACCCTTTTGTTTTATCGATAAATTATACCAAATGTATGTATAACAAGAAATCATACCATAGAACGAAAATAAGTGCTTTAACATGTCAAACAAGGGAAGCAAGAGAACATCAACTAAGCAATAGTTACACAACAAATAACGCTATATAGAACTATTCAGTGTATGAAAGGAACGAGAAACAAAAATAGGAAACGTTTCGTTGTTTGCAAATGGAAAGCTGTAATAGAATGCATGGCAGATAAAACTACCAGCATGCACGACTAACAGTGTCATACGGGTTATGTTAGAAACCTAGCCGTGTTATTTCCAAATTTAGTATCCAAGACCTACATCTTTAACCATGCCTTAATTAAATAACATTTAATAACTAGACTCCGTGGCATGTGACTTAACCATATATCTTATGTCATCTAATGTAAAATATTTGACACTAATAACTGGTCCTTTTTACATGTCAATGACTGAGCCAAAGATTCATGTAACCTACACATGAAGTCAACATGTAATTATAATTTTATTCAGAAATAAAATAAACAAGTAAACCACTGAAGACAGCAGATAAAGTGGTGAAACAAGTTTTAGTGATAACCGAACTGCTAAACGGGATCTTGCATAAGACGGAATTCCTCTCCAGATTTACTACACAATTCATGAATTAATGAGATTAATAAAAAGAACTGCAATCATTATGGTAAATAACATTTATTAAGATAGCAATGATCAGTTACATTTCCGATAAGAAACTGAGATTAACGGCCATGTAAAGATCATTACTACAATATCTGTTTAAAATTTGAAGTATAAGCAAGCATATTTTTTACACAAATGCCAGGTAACAAAGGAAATTTACGAACAAAATCAGTATTTTTATTCAGATACAATACTACCCCGCAAAATCTAGCTAACTAAAAGTTACATGAAGAAAATGGTTTGTTCTCGATTCAAGAACTCACAAATATCCATCTGGTGACAGGAAATAAATGGCTTTAGATGAACTGAAGGGAATGGGCATTTCGCAGAATCGAGCTCACTTAAAACCGCAAAAATTCTTTTAAACTTACTTTCAACGGTCAGCGATTTTGCCAAGTGGCATGCCACGCTTTTTACTGGGCGCCACTGGGAATCTGACAAGAGTGGGTGTTGGGTTTGAGAGGTGAATGCTGACTTAATTCATGTACGAAATTCTGTAGAATAAGAATACAGAAAATATTATCAGAGTACCTGCACCACAGTATTAAAGACGTTTTTTATTTTGCAATTTTGCATTGCAGGCGCCTATCTGCAGCCTAGGTAACCTGGGCTCAAATGCGGCCCTGATGGCAGCAAATGCGTCCGCTATCATCTTCGTAAATAATTCTGACCTCACAAAAGCTTAAAACTGCGGCAGACGAATACATGCGTCATCTGAAATAGAGGGCAAATCCATACGCACTTGATGGCCTGTATTCCTCTCGACAAATAAAATATAACCAACTAACACGTGGCTTGCTGCCAGTGGTACGACACCCGTAATGGATCATAGTGGGTCCTCTTGCTCGAGAAGAAACTGTTGCATCAAGTGACGTCTCCAGTCGCAGTCGTGTTTATGATACTTCATTCCGCCTTTGCGCCTCTGAGGAGAAAAGGAACTGCGCCACGGCCGCGTGGTTGGCGTCACCAACCGCAACCTGTTATCTCTCACTTCCAGCTGCTCTTACCCCAAACGCGATACGGACCTCCGCGTCAACAAAGGTCATTGCACGTAGAGGGATAGTGAGGCACTTTGCAGTATTGCGCAAGGCCTCTCTCTGACTGCAATGTCTCACGATTCGTTGTCCCAAACACCCCACATGACTGTTTCCAACAAACTCATCTCATAGACACATACGTTGTTGTTGTTGCGTTCAGTCCAAAGACTCGTTTGATGCAGCTCTCCAAGCTACACTATCCTGTGCAAGCCTCTTCATCTTTGAGTAACTGCCGCAACCTGCATCCTTCTGAATCTGCTTACTGTATTCATCTCTTGGCCTCCCTCTACGGTTTTTATCCCTGGGCTTCCCTTCAGTACTAAATAAAGTGATCCCTTTACGCCTCAGAATTTCTCCTACCAACCGATCACTCGTAGTCAGGTTGTACCACAAATTTCTCTTCTCCCCAATTGTATTCAGTACCTCCTCAAAAGCGACGTGATGTTGTTGTTGTGGTCTTCAGTCCTGAGACTGGTTTAATGCAGCTCTCCATGCTACTCTATCCTGTAGAAGCTTCTTCATCTCCCACTACCTACTGCAACATACATCCTTCTGAATCTGCTTAGTGTATTCATCTCTTGGTCTCCCTCTACGATTTTTACCCTCCACGCTGCCCTCCAATGCTAAATTTGTGATCCCTTGATGCCTCAAAACATGTCCTACCAACCGATCCCTTCTTCTAGTCAAGTTGTGCCACAAACTTCTCTTCTCCCCAATCCTATTCAATACCTTCTCATTAGTTACGTGATCTACCCACCTTATCTTCAGCATTCTTCTGTAGCACCACATTTCGAAAGCTTCTATTCTCTTCTTGTCCATACTAGTTATCGTCCATGTTTCACTTCCAAGAAACGACTTCCTGACACTTAAATCTATACTCGATGTTAACAAATTTCTCTTCTTCAGAAACGATTTCCTTGCCATTGCCAGTCTACATTTTATATCCTCTCTACTTCGACCATCATCAGTTATTTTGCTCCCCAAATAGCAAAACTCTTTTACTACTTTAAGTGTCTCATTTCCTAATCTAATTCCCTCAGCATCACCCGATTTAATTTGACTACATTCCATTATCCTCGTTTTGCTTTTGTTGATGTTCATCTTATATCCTCCTTTCAAGACACTGTCCATTCCATTCAACTGCTCTTCCAAGTCCTTTGCTGTCTCTGACAGAATTACAATGTCATCGGCAAACCTCAAAGTTTTTACTTCTTCTCCATGAATTTTAATACCTACTCCGAATTTTTCTTTTGTTTCCTTTACTGCTTGCTCAATATACAGATTGAATAACATCGGGGAGAGGCTACAACCCTGTCTCACTCCTTTCCCAACCACTGCTTCCCTTTCATGTCCCTCGACTCTTATAACTGCCATCTGGTTTCTGTACAAATTGTAAATAGCCTTTCGCTCCCTGTATTTTACTCCTGCCACCTTTAGAATGTGAAAGAGAGTATTCCAGTCAACATTGTCAAAAGCTTTCTCTAAGTCTACAAATGCTAGAAACGTAGGTTTGCCTTTTCTTAATCTTTCTTCTAAGATAAGTCGTAAGGTTAGTATTGCCTCGCGTGTTCCAACATTTCTACGGAATCCAAACTGATCTTCCCCGAGGTCCGCTTCTACCAGTTTTCCATTCGTCTGTAAAGAATTCGCGTTAGTATTTTGCAGCTGTGACTTATTAAACTGATAGTACGGTAATTTTCACATCTGTCAACACCTGCTTTCTTTGGGATTGGAATTATTATATTCTTCTTGAAGTCTGAGGGTATTTCACCTGTCTCATACATCTTGCTCACCAGATGGTAGAGTTTTGTCAGGACTGGCTCTCCCAAGGTTGTCAGTAGTTCTAATGGAATGTTGTCTACCCCCGGGGCCTTGTTTCGACTCAGGTCTTTCAGATTTCTGTCAAACTCTTCACGCAGTATCGTATCTCCCATTTCGTCTTCATCTACATCCTCTTCCATTTCCATAATTTTTGTCGTCAAGTACATCGCCCTTGTATAGACCCTCTATACACTCCTTCCACCTTTCCGCCTTCCCTTCTTTGCTTAGAACTGGGTTGCCATCTGAGCTCTTGATATTCATACAAGTGGTTCTCTTCTCTCCAAAGGTCTCTTTAATTTTCCTGTAGGCAGTATCTATCTTACCCCTAGTGAGACAAGCCTCTACATCCTTAAATTTGCCCTCTACCCATCCCTGCTTAGCCATTTTGCACTTCCTGTCGATTTCATTTTTGAGACATTTGTATTCCCTTTTGCCTGCTTCATTTACTGCATTTTTTATATTTTCTCCTTTCATCAATTAAATTCAATATTTCTTCTGTTACCCAAGGATTTCTATTAGCCCTTGTCTTTTTACCTACTTGATCGTCTGCTTCTTTCACTACTTCATCCCTCAGAGCTGCCCATTCTTCTTCTACTGTATTTCTTTCCCCCATTCCTGTCAATTGTTCCCTTATGCTCTCCCTCAAACTCTCTACAACCTCTCGTTCTTTCAGTTTATCCAGGTCCCATCTCCTTAAATTCCCACCTTTTTGCAGTTTCTTCAGTTTCAATCTGCAGTTCATAACCAATAGATTGTGGTCAGAATCCACATCTGCCCCAGGAAATGTCTTACAATTTAAAACCTGGTTCCTAAATCTCTGTCTTACCATTATATAATCTGATACCTTTTAGTATCTCCAGGATTCTTCCAGGTATACAACCTTCTTTTATGATTCTTGAACCAAGTGTTAGCTATGATTAAGTTATGCTCTGTGCAAAATTCTACAAGGCGGCTTACTCTTTCATTTCTTCCCCCCAATCCATATTCACCTACTATGTTTCCTTCTCTCCCTTTTCCTACTGACGAATTCCAGTCACCCATGACTATTAAATTTTCGTCTCCCTTCACTACCTGAATAATTTCTTTTATCTCGTCATACATTTCATCTATTTCTTCATCATCTGCAGAGCTAGTTGGCATATAAACTTGTACTACTGTAGTAGGCATGGGCTTTGTGTCTATCTTGGCCACAATAATGCGTTCACTATGCTGTTTGTAGTAGCTAACCCGCACTCTTATTTTTTTATTCATTATTAAACCTATTCCTGCATTACCTTTATTTGATTTTGTATTTATAACCCTGTAATCACCTGACCAAAAGTCTTGTCCCTCCTGCCACCGAACTTCACTAATTCCCACTACATTTAACTTTAACCTATCCATTTCCCTTTTTAAATTTTCTAACCTACCTGCCCGATTAAGGGATCTGACATTCCACGCTCCGATCCGTAGAACGCCAGTTTTCTTTCTCCTGATAACGACGTCCTCTTGAGTAGTCCCCGCCCGGAGATCCGAATGGGGGACTATTTTACCTCCGGAATATTTTACCCAAGAGGACGCCATCATCATTTAATCATACAGTAAAGCTGCATGTCCTCGGGAAAAATTACGGCTGTAGTTTCCCCTTGCTTTCAGCTGTTCGCAGTACCAGCACAGCAAGGCCGTTTTGGTTAATGTTACAAGGCCAGATCAGTCAATCATCGAGACTGTTGCCCCTGCAACTACTGAAAAGGCTGCTGCCCCTCTTCAGGAACCACATGTTTGTCTGGCCTCTCAACAGATACCCTTCCGTTGTGGTTGCACCTACGGTACGGCCATCTGTATCGCTGAGGCACGCAAGCCTCCCCACCAACGGCAAGGTCCATGGTTCATGGGGGGGAGCGACATGATATACCCATCTATTCTTGAGCGTTCTTCTGTAGCGCCACATTTCAAAGGCTTCTATTCTCTTCTTGTCTAAACTGTTTTTTTGTTAATGTTTCGCTTCCATACACGGATACACTCCATACAAATAATTCCAGAAAGGACTTCCTGACAAATCTATACTCGATGTTAAATTTCTCTTCTTCAGAAACACTTTTCTTGTCATTGCCGGTCTACATTTTATATCCTCCCTACTTCGACCATCACTTATTTTGTTTCCTAAAACAGCAAAACTCATCTACTACTTTAAGTGTCTCGTTTCCGAATCTAATTCCCCAGCATCACCTGATTTAACTCGACTACATTCCATTACCCTCGTGTTGCTTTTGGCACACATAAAAACAAAGAAATAAATCTTAAATTACTATCCAACTTCTTAGCTACAGGACGCGAACGTATTATGCAGAGATACGATTAAAAATAAAGTTAATTAAACAACAGTGAAATTACCTATCGCTTGGACCAATGGAGGAAAGGTAAGGTATACAACGATGGAAAAAGAATCGCAACACCAAACAAGAATGTAGAATAATTAACACTTTTGTGTAGGTAACACTGCAGGAACACACTCCTATATATATATTATATATATATATATACCTTGTAGTACGACTTACTTTTATCGAGATTTATGGAATGTGGGTTATTCTTCGGGTTTTACTGTCACTGTTAAAATTTGTCGATAAAACTATCATCTCACTAGCCTAATCTTGTGCGCGCGAGTGGAGACATCTCATTTCCTCCACTGTACCATTGTATCACCATTAACAACCGCAGCTGATGGTCTTATGGTTAGCCAGTGTGGTAGCAAGGCGTGTTCTGTCAGTGAGCCGACTGCTGTCTGTAGTTTAAAAAACTGAAGTATGCAGCGACGAAGTTGAAGGAGTGTCATGTGACGTCCTCCAAGACCAAATAACAAGAACAGTGACCAAAAAAGTTGGCGGTGCTGTCTCTAGATCGAAGGGTCTCGCGTTCAATTCCAGGATAAGTCGAGATTTTCTTCGCTCGCACTGGGCGTTATTGGTGTCAATTTCATCTCATCTTCATCAGAAAGTCACGCAAGTCGCCGAAGTGGCGTCAAATAGACTTGCCGAACTATCCCAGATTGTTTGTCACGGTCACTAAGATCACAAGATCATCTGCATTTCCATAACCAGAACCAGTAATAGCGGCGATAAGAACCAACCACAAGACCATCCTGCATGTCGGGCAGTGCGCGGTCGCGCAGCGCCTGCAGGATCCGGTGCAGCGGCCGGGACGCGCTGACCTCTCGCAGGCCGGACGATGACGGCGGCAACGCTGATGTCACAGGCCGCGCCAGGCGCCGCCAGGTGTCCGCGGCGCACTTGTTTACTGCCGGCACACGGCGATCACCTTACGGGCTCCCGGCGGAACCATTAGCACGTTGTTCGCGGCAGTTTATTGCACCTCGCCACTCATTATAGCCATGTTGTTACTGCCAGACTATCACCAGTTCCCACCAGCTGTATTGATTGTAGACCTTAAGCTAATCCGTGAAACGCAGGCACACCTAACACATTTTCACGAACTTTGCGAGATCTCGATCAATGGTTTGGAGACGTTACACAACAGCAAGAAATGGGCGAGTATGTGTTCACTGGCTGTATCTACGTAGGGGGCTTCAGGAAGCACCTTATACACGTCTGCCCACGCTGGGACCATTGCGGAACAAGACTTGCACATTGTAAAAAGAGAGAACATGATCCAGCTATCCAGCAAACGCAATTCTGTTGCGGTACGGATAACAGGTCAATCACAGCATTGAGTGAAACGGCGCGATAACTGGAAACGTACTACAACGCTGAGGTACGCGGGGCAGTACGATTCTTGTGGGGAAAATGTCTAAACTGCACACGGATTTCGCGCGAAATTCTGGCGGCATATGGACTAAATGCAACGTCTCGTCCACACATAATGAAATGGTGGCAACAATTTGACCAAGGCCACACAGACGTAGTGATATCGATAGGGAAGTCCAGATTTTGCACCATGCGTTTTCCATCTTTTGGAAATGCAGAAATACATCGGGGGGTGGGGCGCCCCTCCCCTGGAAGGAGAGATTTTCTAACTACGAGGACATTCAGACGGCGGTTCTTGAATACCTCCATGACCAAGAAGCGGATTACTGTCATCGAGGGTCTGAACGACTGGTAGAACGTTCCATCCGTTATTTACAGAGAGTTGGTTACTATATTGAAAAAACTGGTGTCATGCATCTGTGCCACTTTGAAGTTTAATGCAGCATTAAATGAAACTTACTTAGCCTGCCGTAATAGCCAGTAGCTTACTTTCTGGAGTCCCCACGTAGCAGTTTACCGGAAATCACTAGGGAATAATGTGTTTTCAGAGGTTAGAGGTGTATGGCGCTTACTACAACTGAACTGCAAACTTTCCATATAAAAAGGCGGAAATGTGCAAAGCATCGGATATAATAAGGCGACTCGTGCAGCGCAGTTGACGCCGGGCTATTACGAGTTTATTACTGTTTTTACGAAATATTTTACCCAACAGTGCCACGCATTACGTTACCGTATGTGAACTATCATAGTTTTATATACCGGGTGATCAAAAAGTCAGTGTAAATTTGAAAACTGAATAAATCGCGGAATAATGTAGATAGAGGGGTACAAATTGACACACATGCTTGAAATGACATGAGGTTTTATTAGAACAAAAAATACAAAAGTTCAAAAATGTCCGACAGATGGCGCTTCATCTGACCAGAATAGCAATAATTAGCATAACAAAGTAAGACAAAGCAAAGATGATTTTCTTTACAGGAAATGCTCAATATGTCCATCATTCCTCAACAATAGCTGTAGTCGAGGAATAATGTTGTGAACAGCACTGTAAAGCATGTCCGGAGTTATGGTGAGGCATTGGCGTCGGATGTTGTCTTTCAGCATCCCTAGAGATGTCGGTCGATCACGATACACTTGCGACTTCAGGTAACCCCAAAGCCAATAATCGCACGGACTGAGGTCTGGGGACCTGGGAGGCCAAGCATGACCAAAGTGGCGGCTGAGCACACGATCGCCAAACGATGCGCGCAAGAGATCTTTCACGCGTCTAGCAATATGGGATGGTTCTAATAAAGCCCCATGTCTTTCAAAGCATGTGTGTCCATTTTTACCTCTCTATCTACATTATTCCGTGGTTTATTAAGTTTTCAAATTTATACTGACATTTTGATCACCCGGTACATATAACGATTCATGTACAATAATACAGTTTCTTCAATGTATCGGTAGCGGAAGTTACGAATGTCAACTGTCCAGTACAAGACTTGTTTCTTTGCGTACTGCTGCGTACTGTGAACGTTGCTTCGGTATTGTGAACCGGCTATGGAATTTCACGGTTCTCGACTATACGGTGACGCACGATATATACCAAATAAAGTTGCCAAATCTAGTAGACCTTGTTTCCAACTGAAGTAGTTGTAATTCACATTCAATATTAAGCTTATACAACTGCTCAAGACATGCAGCAATAGCGACATGTAAGCCGATTTTCCGAATGACAAATACGTCATCTTAATTTCATCTCTCCAAGATAGTATCCGAGTACAACAGCATGCTGCATTTTTGCGACAGCTCCTCCCGCTTTAATCACAAATTTAACAAAAGATAATGCCGACGCTAAAAAACAAGGAGAAATCTGCAGTAGAACAGGCGAATTACGATTCCAAGCGATTAATAACCACGGTAGAAAAAGTAGCCCCAGGAGACATTACTTATACCGTCTAATACGGCCTCTCGCCTTGATAATGACCTCCATTCGGCAAGTGTGCATGAAACTGAAGCCCTTGCGAACACAGCTTTTATTTTGGAAGGTGAATGTCTGTGCACGTACTCATGAATATACGTGGTTAAACAAGCATCGTGGTGAACTTTCAGTAGCCTCTATAAGTGGACCCAAGACATACAGCCGAAACAATCCTCAAACATCACACGACAACCTCCGGACTGGAGTATAGCCTCCACACACTGCGGATTAAAACGAATCATTGCGCCATTTTGCACTCGATGCGCCTTGCATCATTTGAAGAGCATGACAGCCGCGACTCGACGGAGCACACTACACTCCTCCAAGTCCGCTACCGTCCTGTTTCTGTGTTGTTTAGCCCGTCAAGGACATGCAGCTTTATGTCGAGTGTCAGCAATGGCCTTTTGCAAGGTACCGTGCGGTACCGTAAGCAGCCCAGTTTGCAATGTTCGCTGTGAAAGACTGACCTGCGTCCAATGACAGCTGCAACTCCTATCGGTGTTGCAACCGATTGTCATTGACAAGACGTGACACTCGCTTCCCATACCTGTCGGTTACGATCTTATTACGAATGCTGCTGTTACGCCTTGTTACATGGTTCCGGGTGGTAGACGGTTCTTCGTAGACACGATGTTGATGCAATAGTGCACAAATATCTCTGGAGTGAGTATTCTGTTCTGTGCCACTGCTAACATGAGTTAACCTATTTTCGCCGCGCTCACTCGTACTATAGTAGTTGATTTGTGCTTTTATGTCTTCGTAATCTTTATTTAATTCTTCATCTTTCCGTTCGTGGCATACTGCAAATGTTCCATGATTTGCATATTTTTTTTCATACAGTTTTCTTATACAAGCGAGGTCAGATATCTGAATGAGGGAAGTTACTTAGATTTTACAGCAACATAACAGTGCTGACCACCAGAATGTATAAAAATAACATTTCAAGTGAAAACCTCAGCTTTAGTGACGGGAAAAAAAAACACTAGTTCATAGCGTTATTAGTTACGTAAGAAATAATGGATAAGGTAAACAGGCTCCTTTCGTTCCTTTATAGCGATTTTTTTACGTGTTTGCGTGTATACACTTCCCATATCAAATACATATCGATGTTTTAATTTGTTTTTTTTTTTCACTTTTCAGTACTTTACAAAACAAAATTGACCAAGAACTTATGTTTGCAAAGTCTTGTTGGTTCCTCAATTTCAACACTATACTCTGACATACTATATCACAGATGGTAGATCATAATATCACTTTCCCCTTCAGTGCTGGGCTAAGCGAATTGACGTGACGGTCAATGTGAACACACGCTGACGTGAGGGTGCCGTGGCGTGTTGCCCGTTCATATCAAATGCAAATTGTTATGGCGTCTACTAAACGCTCTAACAAAATCCACAGCGTCTACGAAGGGGATGTATCTGAACTAGCGATGTGGCGAGATTCATAGTTTATAGGGTGCATTACGGACAACCGTACGTCATCCCGAGATCACGTGACCACGGTGCCAATGTACGTTGACAGCAGAATACCAATTCCGCGCATCGTAGTGCTTACTCCTGCGATAGTTATACTCTATGGCTCTAAACCAACTTCTTTCACTGTATGTTTCTTGACACGTCCGAAAACTGTGTCTCATTTCCGCCATCCTGTTGCTTCTCCCTTTAGCCCTCTTATTGCGCTGATTCCACACAACCGAGTGTCACGTGAACACCACTTAGCTATGTGTGCTCTTGTCAGTGAGGTGATATTTCATCTCATTAGCTTATTTCGCACATGCAAATTACTGCAGAAGGACGTTTATCACATCCTGCAAAGGAAAAAACCTTGTGTATTTCTGATTTGTTTCACAGCTACTGCGTATTCTGATGGAAAACAATTGCCAGCAGATGAATGGCCATATTCGGAGAGTTTCCAGGCGCCATTTCTGGCGAAGACTGAACAAGTAATGTTTTCTCTAAATTACAGCTAGTTTGATTTAGACGTTGTGAGATTTAGTCTACCTTGAAACGAAGAATAACTACTGAAATGAAATCTTAGATGAGACTAACTGAGCCTCCACGCATCACCCTCATAATAGCCACAAATCGCGGCAGACCATGTGGAGGATCAAATCACGTCCTCCTCGCGAATCTGATTCCATGGTAGAGTGAGGCTGTAATTCTGGTCCGAGTTAGGCAGGTCACTAATATGACTTACTGAGAACGTGGACGTCATTGCGTTCAGTGTAATCTAGAGCCAGGCACGTCCATATTTTACGACCCAGATCGGATAGCCGCTACGGATAATGCTGGCGAACGAGGTCTGTATTTACCTCGTATTACGCACTAAAACGCTAGTTTTCAGTGTTTTAAAATATTAAATACCAATCGTGGCGGTTTTCGATTTTGAGAATTATTCAGGTAAATTGTCTTCACTCTTTCACAACGCGAGCTTAAGTTTATTACCCATTATGCTTGATTTGCTGTGTCGTCAAGTTTTTGATAACTGTTGGTTCCTTTGTCTCTCTTTCCAAGCTGTTCGAAATTCAATAATACCCTACATTAAACTGCAATTTTACCGATATATTTAAATGATTTTCAGCTTTCTATAGGACGGATTAGTTCGTTGAGAAAACGGTAGCCGAATCTTAAATTACTTTCCTTTTCACGTTTAATTCAAGGAACATGTAGTACTTACCTGGCATCTGTCGTCAGCATTAAGCAACTGAACATTCATTCACGTCATTAACCACACCTAGTCGATAACAATTTGCGTTAGTTATTCCGCTTGAAGCAGCAGGGTTTTTTGATTCGATATTAGACTATTTTCAGTAATAAACTGTACTGTACAGGTTATTAATGCTTGAAATTTGACAGTTATGGAAGTATGTGTGTTTCGTCTGTTCTTAGTGTTTTTTTCCCTGATCTAGTAAATTCAGCTCCACGTTTGGCCAGCCAAGTATGGCACACAGCAGCTGACAGGTTATGTCCATTCCACAGGTAGCTGGCCGGGTCGAGTGGCGGAAGCGCGCTCTATTTTTACTTCCGCCCCACTTGCAGTGACCACGGGAGGTCGCTTTGACGCTTCCATCTGCTGCCAGTACGTGCCATGTGTGTTCTACAGAGAAGAAAGCAGGTGCTACGCTGTAGAAATCTCTCTCTCTCTCTCTCTCTCTCTCTCTCTCTCTCTCTCTCTCTCTCTGAACCGTTCGTCAAGTTAATAACAGCTGTATCGGAGTAATGTAATTTCCAAGCTTCTGCTGGCACTTTATGTAACTGAAGAGAGGAATGATTCCAGAGATTTGCTGCATAAAGGGGATAAGGTATTTCACGCCTCATTTGCAGGAAGACATTTCCTTTATTAAGGCAAATATGTGCCAACAACGTACCTCCCTATTGTCCGTAATCTTTAGCTCCCACAGAGAGAGATGGAGCTGGGGTTAGGACACCGGACCCGCATTCTGGAGAACGAGGGTTTAAATCCTGGTACGGCCATCCAAATTTACGTTTTCCGTGAATTCCCTAAATCGCTCCTGGAAAATGCCGGGATGGTTCCTTTGAAAACGATACAACCTATTTCATTCCCGATCATTTCGCAATCCGAACTTATTTATTTAGCGTATGGCTCATAACATCACAGTAAAAATTACAGAAACAACACGATTTAAGAAAAATCAAATATGTATAAACAGAGCAATAAATAACAGGTTGTATATAAGAACACCGCCAATTGTAAATTTAGACTCACAGAAGAGCAATCACAAGCAGACGTCCAGCTTAGATAATAAATAGTCGATTGCCTCTTGGGTCGCCATTAGGAAATCCTGTGGGTCACCCTCGTATGCCCTTAGTGGGCATTCCTGCACGATGTGTTTGACCGTCTGTCTCTCAGCGCCACAGTGGCAAGCGGCCGAAGGAAGTTTACCCCATCTGTGTAAGGAGTCGGCGCATCTCCCACAGTTGGTTCTGATGCGATTAAGAGTTGACCAAACCTTGCGAGGGCAATCAAATCCTTTTGGTTTACTAAAGATGCATGGCATACTGTGGCAGTTTACTGCTGTTCTGCTCTCCCATTCCTCTTTCCATCGGTCATTTATTTTAAAGTTGGTTTGGTGCAGAGCCTGTGCGGTCTTTAGTGGAGGATGCCTAGACCGGAGTCGGTTTCCTTGGATGTCGTGAGTATCTTCATGGATTTTTAATTGAGGGTTAGTCATGATTTTTTGAAATTCTCTAACCAGAGCGTGTTCACGGCGCAGGTTAGGAGAGGCTATGTTACTGAGAACGGGCAGCCACACTGTAGGAGTTGGCCTGATTGTGCCTGATGTAATACGCATTGTTGCATTTTACTGTGCCTCTAATGACTGCGGTGTCAAAGGTACGTTAAAGTAATCTTCCTTGCTCACTTTCCTCGATCTCTTCCCGCCCTCCTCCTGTTCCTCTTTCTCTCTCCCCCCTTCCTATCTTTCTATTTATTTAATTAGTCTGCTATTATTACTTACACCATGCGACGCAAATTATCTTAACTATATGTAAATCGGTTTACGCGAAATTAACGTGTTTACAAGATGTGTGCCAATTTGCATGTCAGAATGACGAGGCGATATTTTATAGTGGAGCAGAGCCGCCATAGTGGCTTACCTGGCATCGTCTTATTGGTGGTGGCACGGTCGAAATTCCTCCAACTTCTGAACTGACTCAAGCAGACTGTATAGGGAAACCAACAATTTAATGCTGGCTCCAAACCACGGTAAAACTCGGCATTTCTCACATTAAAAATTTTGCCAGAAAAACAAATTACCAGAGAGAATTAATGTTCAGGGAAAATAACTAAAAATTTTCAGGTTTGCCAATGATTGTAATCTTGTCATAGATGGCAAAGAACTCTGAACAGCAATTTAACGGAACGGATAGGTCTTGGAATGAGATTTTAAATTTATAGTCGTGGAAGATAAAATGAGGGCAATAGAATGCAGTTGTACTAAAACAGGTGATGTTGAAGGAATTAGATTAGGAAATGAGACACAAAAAGTAATATGTAAGTTTTGGTTTTTGAGCAGTAAAATAACTGATGATGGCCGAAGTAGAAAGAAAATAAAATGCAGACTGGCTGTGGCACGAAAAACATTTCTGAAAAAGAGGTATTTTTTAACACCGAATATAAATTTAAATGTCAGGACGTCTGTTCTGAAGGTATTTGTCTTGAGTGTAGGCTTGCATGTAAGTGAAAAGTGAATATTGAACAGTTCATACAAGAAGAGAATGGAAGCTTTTGAAATATGGTGCTACAGAAGAATGCTGAAGATTAGGCGGATAGATCAACTGATTAGTGATGACGTACTGTATCGAATCGGGAAAAAAAGAAATGTATGGCATTACTCGACTCAAAAAAAGCAACAGTTCATTGGACACATCCTGAGGCACCAAGGATTTGTCAGTTTTGTAGTAGAAGGGAGCGGGGTGGGGGGGTCATCATGTAGAGAGACTAAGGATTGAATACAGTAAACAGGTTCAAATGGATGTAGGTTGCGGAAATTATTCTAAGATGATGATGCTGCTGCTTGCACAAGATAGACTAGCATGAGGAACTCCATCAAACCAGTCTTCGGATGAAGACCAAAACGACAACAGGAACGTTTTCCACTAAGCCACCGATTTCACAAAACATTGGTTGTTGAAATATTATCCCTGACCCTTTCCACTACAGGTTTTCATGACCTGCAAGATTTTCATAGCAAATTCCAACACTCCATGTTTTCTGCAGTCACGGAATCATCTTTCCATTTTATACTTCTGTGCCGACTGCACACTGTTCTTTCATCATCGCCGACTTCTAATCAAACAATCATACCCCGAACTTTCGACTAAAAGTGTACCCTATTACACTGAAAACTATGGCACTATTCACTGCTCTGTTTAGCGTCGAATCACGAACACGCAACATGACCAAGTTGTATTACACGGCTGGTCAGGAGGAGGATTGACATTATGACGTCTAGTATCTCCTCGTAGTACATCCCAGGTCACAATACTGCTTGCAAAATAACGATCTGTATTTAACGTGCTAGCAGGTTCCAATGAAAGGAGGTCGTATTTGAGATAAAGATGCCTTCCCCCATTCTCACTGAAAGATCCTGACTGACTATCTCTAAAGTTTACAAGCTTGGTAAGCCAGTGGTCCTGGAGTGACTGCCACGTCAAGACTGGAGCCGGGTTCGATTCTCAGAACTGGTATTTTTTCCTTCCTTGGAGGACTGGAACGAGATGAGGTCAATTGGGCAACTGGGGAGCTGTTTTCAGGGCAAGTGGGGGGTGCAGTTTGTTAAAGCTTAGATGAACTGTCGGCGGAGCTGTGTGCAAACCGTATGTCGCTCCACACTGAAGTCCAATGACGCCTTAGGCAGTGGAACACTGGTGGTTCCGTAGCACATGGTCCACGAATAAGGGTTTCTTTTATTTATTTCACTATACCTGACAGTAATGGATTCTGTAGCGGTACAATGAATTCTTTCTTATTTTATGCCTTTCAGATATCCTGCCTTGCAGTATACGGATGTAAATTAAATTTGCGCATTAACTTCGTTGTAGAACTTTCACGAATTTCACCACGAACATCATTATAGTCAAAGCGTCATCTGATGGTGCCCAGTGGCAGAATTTGTCTCCGGTCACCATTTGATGTGGTACCTAGAATGGGAGCAAACGGGGGACGACGATGACAAAAATTACGTTGAATGATAGTCTGGTAAAGCGTTTCTTAAACTGTGTTGCGCGGAACCTTGGAGTTCCGTGGAGATCACACGAGGGCTCTTCTGCATGCGTGAATACAAGAGACGGGCGAAGGTGGCAGTTTGAATTGCCTGCAGCAGTCAGGCCACGTGCAGTCGGTCCCTCGTAGTTGAGTTTGTCTTCTGGTCTCTGATAACTACAGCCTTATTAATTGTCCGTGTAGCATTGTACAGACAGTCGAAATTGGTGCAAACTGCTGTTAGTTGATGTACTACACCGTTTAAGAAAAGTGAAGCACCCAGAAGTGGAGGAAAAACAAGAAATTAAACTATTAAACTTCACAGGTTGAGAGGTTGTGTGTTCGTATTTCGGTGACTACAAATTCGAGTCAAATTTAGAAAGAACTTAACAGTATGAACCCATTTATCAATATGACATTGCATGTCCTCTGGTGTGCATGAGTGTGTACCAGTTCGGTTGGTAATAGTGTCAAAGCCGTCCTATCCTCATGGTCCACAGCCATTGTAACTGATCCTTGACATCCTGGATATTGTCGCTGGAACGGAGTTGGCGCCCGATCTGTTCCAACACATGTTCTATTGGAGGTATATCTGGGGAACAAATGTTCTATTGGAGGCATATCTGGGGAACAAATGTTCTATTGGAGGCATATCTGGGGAACAAATGTTCTATTGGAGGCATATCTGGGGATCTTGCTGGCCACGCGAGTATCTCAACATAACAGGGACGTTCACAGATACAACTGTCATGTGTGGATGAGCACTGTCATGTCGAAATGTGGCACCCTGTCAGATGAGAAGTAACACAAGAGAGCGCAGGATGCCCGACGTACCGCTGTGTCGTCAGGGTTCCCCTTAATCCCTCACCACCGTTACCTAAAATTCGTATCCGATGGCTCCCCACACAATGACGTCTCGAATAATACCACTGTGTCACTCCAAAACATTGGAAGAATGGAACCTCTACTCCCGTCGCAGCCTTAGTCCCCGAACAGGAAAGCCGATATTATACTATCACATTTCTTTGACAGAGAAATGTGATCAAATATTCGTCAAATTTCTTTGACAAAGATTTTTGACGTGGCGCTAAACAGGGTATTACACTGTCGTCATATTTTTCGTCATTTTTCAAGATGGCGGATAACAACTTGTTATTATGCGCAGCAGTTGGTAGTACCATAACTGCATTGTGTATTTGGAAGAAAAGCGGCGGAAAAAAAGGAAACATGCTTGGATGAAACCATAGGTATTACGTCTAGATGATAAAAGCATTCAGCAAAATATGTTATGAGAGCTGCACGTGAAGGACGTCAATTCTTCTACATAAATTACTTCCGAATCGGTGATGGTGTATTTCAGTATTTGCTCAGTGAAGTGGCTTCTCTTATTACTAAACAGAATACTCTCTTGAGAAATGCTATATCTGCAGAAGATAGGCAAACTGTGACACTGCGATTTCGTGACATACAAGAGAGCTACTCTTGTTTACAACACAACACTCTAATACCACATTGCAAATTAACCAGCATAATTCCAGAAACGTGCGAAGCGATTTATAAAGCACTGAAGGGGGACTATTCATAGGTTAATAAATGTTTAGTATACCATATGGGCAATAACTATTTTTATATTTCAATAATTTAGTGGAATTAGTGTTCCAACGACTATAAAATTAATAAAAAAAATGCGAAACACACGAAGCGCTTTTTAACTTGGGTCATCGAGAGTTCAAAAATAGACAAAGTAGAATGGAAAGCTAAGAAAGAATTTTTTATTTTAGAGTGTGACTACATCCTGTATTTCTGCTTGCTGAAAGTTGCATGGCTGTTCCTAAATGAAGCGGTGAATGGCTGTAGCTGTTATTGTGGACGTATGTCGCCTGCAGCATATTCCACCTGCCATCAACACACAATTAATAGCATTCACTGTGCCCCTTGCTCAACCCCCCCCCCCCCCCCCCGAACTTGTCGGAACAAGTACACGAAAAAAATTGTCGAAGGAAGACACCAACTTGTTTACAAACTCACTACAGAGACTTCAACTAGCTGTAACGACGCCGGCGCTCAAAGTGGTTACATTATTTCACACTGCAGTGAAGACGAACGACTTTTACGATCAAATCTACGGCGAGGCCCTAGATTTGATCGTATTTATTTGACGACAGGCGAGATTTGACGAAGTTCCCTACTACATCATCAAATTTCTTTGACTTAAATATTTACCATATAAACTGCCGGCCGCAGTGGCCGAGCGGTTCTAGGCGCTTCAGTCTGGAACCGCGCACTGCTATAGTCGCAGGTTCGAATCCTGCCTCGGGCATGGATGTGTCTGATGTCCTTAGGTTAGTTAGGTTTAAGTAGTTCTAAGTTCTAGGGGACTGATGACCTCAGATGTAAAGTCCCATAGTGCTCAGAGCCATTTGAACCATATAAACTTTCACAAGGAAACATGATAGTGCAATACCAGCCTAACGCAGTCTGTCTGCCGTTCTACCTGTCACAGATTATTGCGACTTGAATCATTTACACAACTGCCGTGACTAACCGTTAATTTATATTACAAATAAACAAACTTGTTTAAAATCATACTACAGAATCAAACTTGGGGTTTCCATGAGGAAAATGGACATTAAAATGAGTTCTCGTATCGAAAAGATTAAGAAAGGGTGATCTAGTAAGACCATCAAGAGGTTCCAAGATAATGACTCTGCGAAATCTGATGTTTGTTGCAACATGTAATTCGCTAATTTCATTTGGCGAATCATTTTAAACAGTAGTAACAGTCTAAGCTCTGTCTGTCCCGCATTACTGTACGGGCTAAAAGAGAAAGGAGCTGCTAGACAGTACCGCTCACGGAACGTGCGGTAGGCTCGCCTCCACTGACGTGCTGCAACCGTTCCGCTAGGCTTTCATTCCGTCTCCCTTCTTTCCTTCATAAAGAGATGTCGCTTTGTGCTACAACAGCGAGCGCCATGGTGAAACAATTATTGTCGGCCGCAAAGAAACACCAGGCCACGTGCCGTGCGTATTATGTGCGCGACATGTGCACTGTCACATCCCTCGGAATACAAAAGAAATCACGCTGAAGGATAGCACCGATTCGAATTCAAACCGTTGGTATTCGCAATTCATCCTCACAAACAACAATGAAAGCGAAACGCTCCGAGCCAGCTCCCCAACGATTCTCAGGTACCATCAGCTT